>NW_013666333.1:236631-251297 GCF_000517525.1 Limulus polyphemus | reverse complement strand
AACATTTTTATTGTTTCACAGACACATGTTGCTGAAACCAATGAACATTTATACAAAATTTTAGTAATCGGAGAACTTGGGACAGGAAAAACTAGCATCATTAAACGATATGTTAATAACTTCTTCTCCCAGCAATACCGAGCTACTGTATCCTTTCTGTAACTACTAAAACAAATGTTCTTATTCAACTGTATTATCTATGTTTCCGTTTTTGATTTTAGAGTATATCGTTGAGACACTAAGCATTTACAGAAAGCTGTGTAGTCAACATAGTGTCAGGTTAATAGGAATGCACGTCTCTGATGTTCGTGACAGGTATACTCCTTACTGCTACAATGATTATACAGTTCAATTTAAAATTCAAGACACGTTTGTATTTTATATTTATCAGCTTACCTGAAATAAAAAGTGTTGGAGAGCAAGTAGTATCAATGTAGTAATTGATACGTAATTGTTATTATAAAGAGACAAACAATAAAAGTATGATTCATAGTTGAACTAATTTATGATTAAAAATTGTATGCGTTATATGAAATTAATACAAACAATATAAAAACAGTTGTTGAATATACGTAGGTCGTATGTTTTATGAATTAATATATGTCGCATAGCAACAAGCTGTCGTGTCTTCACTTTTTTTTATCGATAATCGTCTCAATCTAGAAACGTAAATGCCTCTAGCTCCATCTAATCTCTTTTTTTTTTCCTTTTGAGAGAAAAGTGGTTGTCCTTGTTAAAACCCGTTCATAAATAACTAACATATTATGTGTAGAAGTTACTGTGAAATCGAATAAATTTATCTTTCAAAGTTTCTTGTTCTTTTGAAATGTACTTAATTAAGCAAAACTATGCTTATTCCTTAATTCATTATTACTATTATTAGGTAAATTCATTGAATCCGCAGTTTTAAGGTATATAATGCAACACTGTCCATAAAAAAGACTATTCTAAACTTAACTAATATAAAATTTGACTATTAATTCGAACTGCTTTTAGAGTTTTTGAGTTTGCCTACTGAACCTTTAAATTTTTATGATATTCGACTCAAACTGTGATTTCGTGATAACCAAAGGAAACTTTATTTTAACCTGCATGGGAATATAATTCAACCATTATGCTTCCACCTTAAACATTATTAAATCACATTCCAGGACGGATGTACAGAATTTTAGATAGGACTCCAACTATTGGAACTTGGCATGGCCTGGTGGTTTGGGCGCTCAACTCGTAATCTGCGAGTCACGAGTTCGAATCCGCATCCCACTAAGCATGCGCGCCCTTTCAGCCGTGGGGGCGTTATAATGTGACGGTCAATCCCACTATTTGTTGGTAAAAGAGTAATCCAAAAGTTGGACCAGAAAATAAGCTTAACGATATATAGGCCTAGATGTAATGATATATTTAATTCCTTAGTAATATGTCAATTAATAAAATAAATATACCATTATTATCTTAAAAATAATAAGGGACACATCGTTCCAATTTCCAATAATGATTGTTTTAAAATAGAGCCTCACAAATATAAACATAGCTGTAATAAAACCTATAAATAAATGCTTTTATATGTAGACTGCTAATTCAATCTATTTTTTAATACTTTATAGTTGAACAATAAAAATATAAACTTATATTTAGCAACGTTTCATTTTAGGCAAACAGTATGGGCATCTATTTCATTAAGAAGCTTTTTCTATTTCAACTGTCTTAAAAGCCAGTGCATCTTCAATATTTATATGGAGGATGCTAAGGTAGTTCATTGTTATAAACTACTAGAGAACCATCTGCGCTAGCCGTCCCTAATAGACTAGAAGGAAGGAAGCTAGTTAGCACCAACCACCGCCAACTCTTGGGCTACTTCTTTCCAATAAATAGTGGGTTTGGCCGTCAATTATAACGCCCCCACGTCTAAAATGGCAAGCACGTTGGTGACGTTATTCGAATTTTCAGATTGCTAGTCAAGTGCCCTAACCACTAAGTCTTCAATGATGAAGATATTATACTGAGATAAATTTGAAAATGTACAGAAGGGCCATGGTAATATGATTTTGAAGTACTTCAAGAAAAAAAGTGGATAAAGTATTATTTATTTCCAGATTCAAATAGTCAAGTAAGAAGGGCGGTCGGTTCATAATATCTCAAGTAACGTATTGAACAGAGAAGTTGAAGAATAAGCGTAACATGTCCATGTAGTGGGATTTGAGTGAACTCAGTTTGAATGTTGTTTTTGTGAAGTCTCTGTTCATGGATTCTAGCCTGTTACAAGATGACATACTTTGCTTACCGTAGCAGGGTTCAAGGTCTCTTTCTGGATTGTCCTGGGTCCCATTTTGATTCATATTCTTTTGTTTTCCAATGCCTTTAATCATTAGTATAACTCTACCTTGGAAATTCTAAAATCCTGATCTAAACACATATTTATGATATAAGTGTATGAATATTTTGTTTTGAAGAGGCATATTACATATCTTTCACGAAAGAGATAATCCATACAATTCACATTTTTTATTTAAAACTATGGCTAAAAGAATGCAAACAAGACAAAAACACTAAATTATCAAGTGAAAATGGGACTTCCAATTAAACTATAAACAAAGAAAGGTAAAAAAAAAGTTCCGTATTATCACCATCAAAAAGTTTCATTGTGGCACAGCGGTATGTCTGCGGACTTACAACGCTAGAATCCGTGTTTCGATACCCGTGGTGGGCAGAGCACAGATAGCCCATTGTGCAGCTTTGTGCTTAATTACAAACAAACAAACTTTTCTTTTCAATTTCAAAACGTCAGTTCTGGCTTAGTGATTTTGAGGATGCATAGGTTACAACCTATTGTCACAAATATGTGTTATAAGGGCAACAGTCAAATCCGAGTCTTTGATGAGACAAGTTCATGTATTTTTTGTGCAAAATTCTGAAATAAAGTTAATTTCTAAACTAAAAATAACTTTAACTGCTCTTTTTTATTTTTTTCACAAAATATTTCTATCAGTACATGTGATATTATAAAAACTGTGTAAGTATGTGATATGCAGACATATCATACATTTGAGTGTAAGTATGTGATATGCAGACATATCATACATTTGATACCTTATTATTCCATGAAGAATTTTTCAAAAAAATTCGTTTTTTCTAGGTATATATGGTCTTTCACATAGCATATGATGAAGAATATATTTTACCACGCCCAAGGTCTCATAGATTAACTTTCTCTGCCCCTGCCTAAAATAATTTTAATTTGAGGGTAGGCTGGTAGATATCCTGATGAGTATTACTATTGAATCGGGTATACGTGCGCTCCACGTTTTGTATTGCTGGCGTACAAAAATATAGTTAATAAAAAGGAAAAAAAGGTCTCATAGATTAATTTAATCTTATCCTACCTAAATGAATTTTAAGTGCCGCGGCTATTGAGGATTCCCTCTTATTGCATTGGTCACTACAGCCTAAAATCGTTCTGGTTAATCATTTTATTTAAATTTAAACAACTATCGCACATAATTTCTGTTTCTTTGAATCTCAACAACAATAATAATGTTTTTCTCTTTAGATTCGCAATAATCAAACACATTTAATATTTTATAATACCAGCCATCTCAGTATTTATAATAGAAAGTGCAAATCTATTTGTTTACGCTTATATTAGCATCCACTTTTGATAGGTTAAAAAAAAGAGTATTATCTGTTTATTATGTACCAATATATACATATATAACAGGATAGTCGTGATATCTCCTGTAAAAGTTACATGTTAACAGCATTGATATGTTGAACTTGATTAACATCTTATACTACAATGTTAGAGACCTCCTAAGGTTCATGCACAGTCATCCTTAATTTTGAGCCGAAGGCTATAAAAAGGACCCGTCAACAATACCTGTGACTCACAAATTGGGGGGCATACCCCCATCAGAGACGCGAAATGTACATGAGAAGACTCTGAAAATAAGTTAGCACAAATTTATTTACCGCAATGAATAATGCGACTGTACTAAAAGCAATAAAGTGAGCGCTCACATATCCGACCACAAAATCTTTTGACTAAAGTGATGATAAAAAACGTGCGACATTTTATATTTGCAGGAATTGCAGTTTCATTCGCCTGTTTGTACACTGCATTTTTATGCCAGACGCTCACTTCCAAACTACAGCTTTGAAATTACACACACATAAAAAACATTAGTGGGCAGTGACACACCACCAAGTAAATGATAACATTAGCAAAATAAAAACTGTATAAAGAAACAGTTAATGGAGTCGGAAAACTGGGAACGTGCATGACGTATAAAGCATTGGTTTATAATGGGAATGGATTTTATTTTATAATAAAAGACGACAGCACAAGTGTTGAATCGAAAATGTTAATTGCAAAAGAAAAAAAATAGTAAAAATAAATTACTACTGTTGGATCCAGACATATCAGCCATTAAAAAACGTTGTACATTTTACACATATATTATAATCTTAAATTATTGTACAAAGCCGTTTTATGGCAATCCACTTACAACATCTCAGTGAAGGAGTCCACAGTTTCAAAAATTTCAGAACCGCTGGCCTAAACGACTTCTAAAAATTGATTATGAAAATCGATTTTCAATATTCGTCGTGGGAAAGAAAAAATGGTCCATTATGTAGCTTTTTGTTTAACTCCAACCAATCCTAATGGGATATTTTGTTGTTGTTTTTTAAATTTTCGGAAAGCTACATGAGGACTATCTGTAATAGTTGTCCTTAATTTAGAAGTGATAGACTAGAGGTAAAGTAGCTAGTGAACACCACTCACCACTGTAACGGATTTGCTATTATACATATATTTTGATATCGATGTTTGTTTAATTAAGTTGAATTTATATTTAGAAATGTACACAACTTATACTGTTTAAATCTATCTGTATTGGGAATTCCCCGCCGATTCACTAAAGTTGTAGAAGATTCTCGAGAGTAAGAATCAACAGTACATGTGTGTGCATAAACATTACTGTATCGTCATTATTGTTGCGTAAGCTGAAACTTCGAGAAACTCTCCTCACGCCTATAAATATATTCAACGCCAAAAGACAGTATATATTACTGATTTGCTACAGTTGGTATACTATAAACCTCAGAAGCTATAATTGTGATTAACGCTTATTAATCGGGAAACTTCAGATATTTGAACGGAACATCTATAAATTTCGAATATTATAAATCATTTAACTTCAGTGGATTCACATCGGACATTAGTATTTTTTACGGAGACATTATATAACTTCAGCGGTAAAAAAACTCGACCTATAATCGGCGTGTGATCAGCTATGACCTTGTTAAGTGAATTGCATCTACATCAACTCAAAATTAATTCGCACATCGTGAACCCTCGATAAGACATCAAGGAAGTTCCAGACCAGAAAGAAGACTCGATACTGTTTGTAAGTTTGTAAATCATTTGTACATAAATCATTATTTGTAATAACTATTATTGTAAATTATATTGTTGTTTGTATATTAAAACATATTTGTATTAAGAAAGAAACTGAGTGTGTGTCTAAAATCTTGTTGGCAAATATCATAAATTGAATACATATTGGCATTTATTTAACTACTAAATCTAAATTACAATTTAACTCAGTTTTAGGTTATTTAAATTGTAATATGTGACACCACTATCTATTGAATTACTCTTTTACCAACGAAATGTGGGATTAACTGTTGAGCGCCATAACCACCATGCTCCGAATGGAATGTAAGGACTGACTGACATTTATAACTTACCACAGCTGAAAGTGTAGTGTGTTCAACAGAATGTCACGGTTAGAACCTTGAATCTTGCAGTTCACAGTAAATGTTTCCAGTAAATGTTTGTATGTTTTGAATTTTGCGCAAAGCTACACGAGGGCTATCTGCGCTACCGTCCCTAATTTAGCAGTGTAAAACTAGAGGGAAGGCAGCTAGTCATTACCACCCACCGCCAACTCTTGGGCTATTCCTTTACCAACGCATAGTGGGATTGACCGTCACATTATAACGCCCCCACGGCTGAAAGGGCGAGCATGTTAGGTGGGACGGGGGATTCGAACCCGCGACTCTCAGATTGCGAGTCGAGTGCCCTAACCACCATGCCGGGCCTGTTACCAAATCTATTACTATATAAACTGAAAACCTTATTATCTACTTTAAAAAATGAATAGCATTCAGTTATAACTAAAAATGTTTACAAAAATACAGGTCTATGGAGTATATTGATCTCTTCAATCCATATCTAGGATCATCTAGGAGAGAAACTCAATACCGATAGAAATATGAGTCCCAAAATGTTTATTCATAAAAAAATAATCACAATACAATTACTAAAACAAAACAATACAGGAAAAAACATGGATGCGTATTCAGTTGTGTGTGTGTGTTGAACTGATAAGAGCAAAATGAAGACTTTATTCAAATGGTTTTACAAGTTTAGTGTGTTAAATGAGTTAAATTATTTTCCTAGTGTTTGGACTATAATATCCTCCAGCTAACGGTCTAAAATGAACACATCACTACAATCATGGTTCAACAAAAAACAAAAACGATTTATTGACAATAACAATAATTAGAAATATATTCAACACTTATCAAAATACAGTTAATAAACATGTGCCTGACCAGCACTTTACTCCAATATTAATAAACAATTTATTATAAATATTAATAAATCAATAATAATGGAAAAGGGAAAAAAGAACCAGAAATAAAAAAAAACTTATAAAAAAAATACAGCAAATACAATATTCCAAAAATACCTTTCAATATCAATAACAATATCGAGTGACAAACAGCAATAACTATACTCTTCCATAACTATCGTGACTCTCTCTCTCCTAGTGAAGCTTCTGGCAGGGTATTTATTCATTACCTGTGCTTTGGTAAGTGTTGAATTTATTTCTAACTGTTGTTATTGTGAATAAACTGTTTTTGTTGTTGAGCCCTGATTGAAGCAGCATGTTCATTTTAGACCGTTACATTGGCGCCCGAACAGGAACATTTTCATAAAGGGTGAATTGTGACTTTGGGTTTTTTTGTTTTTCAATTTGGTATCGAGTGATTAATTTAGCAATAATTTAAGTTCAGTAAAATATAAGTTAGCTAGTGTTTGAAAAAATAACTGTGTTAGTATGGAAGTTAGTGGTGTGGAAAGCTTGAAGTAGTTTCTGTCAGTATTGACAGAACAGGTGGAAATGCTAACACACATGGTGATTGATCTATTAGCAAGAGAACCTAGTCTCCCTCCTCTCAACCACAAGCATCGAGAGTTCATTCTACCTACAGACCTGTGGAAAATTCAGCGATTTACGTTACCTTAGTCAACCCACCACCCCTGCCTGTTGAGAAGTTCGACAGTATGTCGGATTTTAATATTTTAGAGTTTCTTAAAAATTTAGAAAGACATTTTTCTATGTATCAAGTACCTGAGAATAAATGTGTGGAAACTGTGGTTTCTTGTTTGAGGGGAGGGCCACTAGAATGTTGGAAGGCTTTCGAACACTGGAGAGAACTTAAAGAAACATTGACTAATTTGTACTCAACAGTGTTAGATAATATCGAATTGGCTAAGGAACTCTTTAGTAGGAAGTACCACGCTAATTCAGGGGAGTCAGTTGAGATGTTTATTTAGAAACCTGTGAAAATTTATAAATTATGGAACCCTGAAGCTACAGAAAGAGAAATTGTGAAGTGCATAATATCACAATCGCACGTTTCTTTACGAGAATACTTGGGATGCTACTTTGTTATATCTATTTCTGATGTGCTTAAATTTACTGAACAATACGATCATCGCCGGAACAATAAACAAGAATCTTTTAATAGTGAAGTGATTAAAACTGAGCATCATAATACTAATAGACCTGTGCGACGCTATACTTGTAATCAAATAGGGCACTTATATATGCATTGTCCCAAGAAAATGAAATATGTAAGTAAGAAACAAAGGACAGCGGTCGGGAAACGAGAGCAAGGATCAAAGAAGGAGGTTTTTAACCTTAAACATCAGTGTGTGAAAGTAGAAGGTCGTATAGATAATGGGTTGGATTATTAGGTACTAAATGAACATATTTGGCAACAAATCAAGATAAATGATCCAACATTTCAACTAAAAACTTGGAGTAAAGGTAACGTGTCTTGCCGATGGGATGACGAACTGTTAACCGTTAGGATATTTTGAAGCAAAACTATTAGTAATAAATAGCATTGTGGACCAATGTTTTGTTGTCGCTGAAGATTTCGCTGTATCTTATCTTATTGGATTAGACTTCATTCAGCAACACGAAGCAACCCTTAATTTCTTCACAAATATTCTTGAATTAAATATGCCATCTGTTAGGCATTACTTTGACTGAAGAAATACAATGTTCACATTTAAAGATTCTGAACGATTAAAGTAACTTGTGTTGAAATATGCCGATATTTTTAACAATAAACTTAACCTCACAAACTTGTCTCAACATAATATTTATGATATATTGTTTATTAATAATGGTGTGAAGTACTGACCAGGCACTTGTTTATTAACTGTGTTTTGATAAATGTTGTTATTGTGAATAAAGTTTCTGTTCTTGTTGAACCCTGATTGTAGTGGCGTGTTAATTTTAGACCCTTACAAACGTATATTGATTTTTTTTTCATACCTTTGACTGATTCAAATTTTAATGCGTATACTGCTGTATTTTCAAAGAGAATTTTTTTTGAAACTTTCTTCGAACTAAAACAGTTAATGCACGCATTATTGGAAGGGAAAAATGAGTTCATAGTGACCCCATGTCTGTAAATATCATGACAACATGTAAAGTGGAATCGTAACATAGAAGCCATCACAAGATCAAATATAACCAGAGACTGTGCTAAAAGCACTTCACCAATCACATCAGAGCCAGAAGAAAAAAAAGTTACTGAACTGCTTGTCGTGCCATTTCCTGACACATGTTGTAAATGTTAACACAAACCTTGTATACTTGTTATGAAGCCTGCTGATCTTGGTTCCAGATACTATTAACGTCATCTCATAACCTTTTTGTTTATTTTTACTTCTCCATTTTGAAAAACATTCTTAGCCTTTATTTTTACATTAATTATCACATTTCCTATCAGTAACTCTGAAATTTTACCCTATATTTTATTTCTTTATATCTTGTGCTATTTAAAATAGAAAACTTCTGTACGTTTTGATCCCGTTAGCAACACTTGTGTCTCTTGAGAATGTGAGGAGAATGGCCAAGATGATCCAAGAAAATGTTGTTATTCAAAGATTCTTCAGCAACTAACAATGTCCGGTTGTTAACAATCTGTAAATATCAATGTTAGCATCAAACTTGTTCATTCAGCTATTGTTACAAGAAGTTTGCATAGTAATGGAGAAATAACTAATAGGAAATATTTAAAACACCAATGAAGACATAGCTTATAGAAAATAATCAAAAACACTAATAGAGACATAACTAATAGGAAATACTCAAAATAATGATGAAGACATAACTAAAAGGAAACAATCAAAACACTAATGAAGACATAATTAATGGGAAATAATTAAAATATTATGTAAAATAACAAGTTTTTATTACTAGTATAACATGTAATATTTCTATTCAAAGTTTAAGCAATTTTATATAAGAACTATAGGTTAAAGGTGAACCACACATTAATTATTATGGGGAAATAAACACCATTTTTGGATATGCATATCAGTAACTTGAAAGAACAAGTAGACACCCTCTTAAGGTTTTCCTAGAATGTAATGAATTTCAGGCATCTGGTGAAGGCATGATTTACAGTAATGTCACCCTATAATTCTTCTCTTTTAATTTGGATTACTGATTAAATACATTTCACTTTATTTTTTAAGATATTAATAAAAATAAATAGTTATACAAACGTTAATGAAGACAGAACTACGAACACATACTTCTGATACTAGACATTTTGCTGCACTTTCAATGTTGATGTTATCTTTAGCCGATGTCGGATACCAACCAATAAATCCATTGTCTTGACAAAACTTCTCCATAAGTGTAAGGTTGTTCACTGCTCCTTCTTTCAACATATCACACTAAAATATTGCAAGGATAAAACTGCAAAATCTATATATTAAATAAAGAGATTCATATATGATGGGCTACACAGGGGTCATTGAAAGACATTTTATTGTTTTAGAATATGAAAGTAAAGAGCACCATACCTGAGGACCATGTTTGAAGTTAATTAGATCTATTTTGTAAAACCATTTAGTCAATAATTATTATGTCGAAACGAGCCTTGTTTGATTATATGAAAATACAACAGTTTAAAAATAACACTTTTTAGTAATAAAATATGTAGTAATTTAAAATCAACTTTTTGTGTTAGAAAAGGGTCCGATTTAAATCCAAACGAGTTATTAGTAAAACACTTAATATCATTGCTTGTCAAGCTTGGTTGTTGTTAAGCACAAAGCTACGTAATGGGCTATCTGTGCTCTTCCCACTACGGGTATCGAAACCCGATTTGTAGAGTCGTAAGTCTACAGACTTACCGCCGAGCCACTGATAGAGCCGCTTGTTAAGAGAACAGAGTAAAAACTAATTTTTTTCGTAGTTAAAGCAAAAAGCAAAAGTAGGTTTACTCATATATCTTGTAGTAGTTAATTAATAAAAGTAATATACCTTTTAAAAACACAATGATTCATTATTGCACAAACAAAGACATTTTTCTACACGTTTTGGCCACATTTGTTCGGGCCATTCTGCTTGATGATGGCCCAAACAAATGTATCCAAAACATGTAGAAAATTATAATAAAAAAATCGTTGTTTAAATTTGTATTAATTTTATTAAAAGACAATAGTTTGTAAACTAACCTTGTTTGCTAATAGAACACAGGGTACAGTACTTCCATCTGTTAAACGGACCTTGTTGTCCAGGTCGTTTTTCCATTTCACGACAGCAGCAAATGTTTCCATTCTCGTAACATCAAAAACGATAAAAGCACCAACTGCTTCTTTGTAATAAACTCTTGTCATATTCCCAAACCTTTCTTGTCCTTTACATAAACAGAACGATTAATCTTATGTCGAACTGACTCACCATTATAGTTTCCAAGAATTGATGCCGTTAAAAGTTGAAGACAAACAGATCTTACATGCAAAATGGTCATAGGTTTATTGTTATAACTGAATCGAACCTCAATTTTAAATTATAAACTCAGACGTTTTGACCTGCAAAAGTTTTTATTTATTTTTTGTAACTTTCTGGAAGATAATCTTTCCTTAACTATTCTTGAATTTACTTTGTTTCATTCAATATCAAACTCCCTGCAATTTTGGCCACCTCGTCATTACTATTATTACAATTACTTTTCAGAATTGACATTCTAATATTAAATAAATAATGTAATAACTCATCATAAAGTAATTATCAAATACTATGTTTTTCCTTACAGCAGTATATTAATGTATCAAGTAATTAAAAAATACTCCTTTTTCCCTTACTATAGTATATTAATGTATCAAGTAATTAAAAAATACTCCTTTTTCCCTTACTGTAGTATATTAATGTATCAAGTAATTAAAAAATACTCCTTTTTCCCTTACTATAGTATATTAATGTATCAAGTAATTAAAAAATACTCCTTTTTCCCTTACTGTAGTATATTAATGTTTTCAATCTCTTATTTTGTCTTAGTGCATGATGTACTATGTATTTCATTCAAATACAAATTACAATGATAAAAATCTAGCCTACCTGCAATATCCCATAACTGAAGTCGAATCAGAGTATTGGAATCCCAGTTGAGAACCTTTAGAGCAAAATCAACTCCGATCTATTACACAGGTGTCAGGAAAAAACAATTCGTAGATTATATTTATATATCCAAAGAGATTTGTGCTTTTATATTTTTGACTTTACTTTAGTATTAGCGTCATTATATAGGAGGTTATATTAAAACGATTTTGAATATGGAATTCAGCAAGTCACATGACAACTACAGCCGATAAAAAGTCGCGGTGAAACGCAATATACCAGAACTACATTTTGACATTGTTTGGTTTAATGTAGGCCACCAAATATTGATCAATTTTGAGAAGGATATGTAACAGACCTTTCCAATGAAAAATATTCATACATCCAGGTCACAAAGATGTGTTTAGATCGGGGATTTAGAATTTCAAAGAAGGGTATATCCCTTTTAATTAACTGCATTGGAAAACAGTGTAATATGGATCAACTCCAGAAAGAGAGCTACAACAAGTCGTGACCTCGTTATTGTAAACAAAGTGTGGCGTCTTGTAACAGTTGAGAATTCACTAACACAAAGGTCAGTGGCAAAAGTCGTCCATGTGTCACAGGCAACAGTACACGACATAGTACAGAAATATTTTCGTCTGCAAAAAAACGACACAATTATGTGTACACAAACTGCTTCCATGACGTATCCATTCAACCCTCGCATACCTCAAGCAACGTAAGAATGAAACTGATTTCATGCTATTCTATTCGAAGACGTGACATACCAGTCAAGTCGCCGGACACAAGGCCTATGGATATCTGTGCAATTGGACTATTGAATGAGCTCTAAGAAAATTTTGTCCTCGTACATCAGTAGGTCCTAACCACCAGATCACAAGGAGATTTCAGCTGGACCGCAAGACGGTTGAAGAAATATGTATATCTTAAAATATAACAAAAATACTTAGTTTTACAATGTAACTTAAAATATATCCAAAAGTTAACAATATATGAATCGACCCGTGAAATTTTTGGATCAAAACTAGCTGGTCCTCAGTTGGAAAAAAGTTTGATAACTACTGCACTCATGAAAGCATCAAAGATGAGAGGTGGGCTTCAGATTTCACTGCCTTACGACACAGTTTTTAGAAACAGAAGCTCCGCTACAGAGGTATGTTCAAGATGCAAAATCGTCAGATAGAAAATGACCGGACTGCCAAAGTGGACTGCAACGACGTGATTGGGCTCCAAAGTCTATGAATATAACTTGCTCATTCTCTGTATTGAAACAAGTTTGACGAATCACTAACAGGTAATGCAAACAAATGTTGTTGTTTTTGTTCTTTTTTTTTAAGTTAGTGCTACTAAAAAAATTACAGGTACTTTGTGTCAAAAAAAAAGAAGCACATATTTCATTTAACGTTATAATTAATAAATAAATTAACACCTATATATCATCCTGAATTTCACTAACAGTTGAAACGCAAACCTTTATTTTTATTAACTATATGTAATTGGTAATATAAATTACATTCAAAGAAAGTTGATTTATACAGGTCAAAGATTATTAGATTACATATGTAGTAAACGTATTACGTTAACCACAATACCTACAGAAAAATGTAGGTATTGTGGTTAACGTATTACGTTTACTACATATGTAATACGTTAACCACAATACCTACAGAAAAATGTAGGTATTGTGGTTAACGTAATACGTTTACTACATATGTAATACGTTAACCACAATACCTACAGAAAAATGTAGGTATTGTGGTTAACGTAATACGTTTACTACATATGTAATACGTTAACCACAATACCTACAGAAAAATGTAAAGAAGCTCTGTGCTTGCAGTCACCACTTCTTTTATAAAAGTATTTTGGCAGTGAGATACATCAACAGCCCTAGTACACTATTAACAAAGACACCTTGATTGTGATTAAGTAAAGCTATATTTTATTTAGCCGATTGTAAGAATGATTTCGACAGTCGAAATTTAGCCTTTCTCCCAAAGTTCAAACATATTTGTTTTCTATATATCATTATAACAATCTTTGATATAACAAACAAAATAATTAAAAAATTACTGCTATATGTTAATTTTACTTGAATGCTCAGTTTGCGAAAAAGAAAATTTGTTTGAAAAGGTAGTAAAGTACAGCAGTAACAACAACAAAAGTTGGAGAAGAACAACGACTCTCACACGCATTTCAATCTGACTTTTGTCTATTAGCAGACAACTGACCCACTGTGCTCATTTAACAATTTGATGACTACGTATAATTGATATTACTCCTTGATTGGAAGGTACGATTGATAGTTAACTAGCTCACTGTTTAGAAAACCCCAAGTTGACAAATCCAAGACTATATCTCTGTACCGGAAACACCGGTATAAGCGTATAAAACCTGTAGAAAATAGGAAATAAATCTCTGTACCGGAAAACACCGGTATAAGCGTATAAAACCTGTAGAAAATAGGAAATAAAAGTAGCAGTAAGGAGTATACCTGTCACGAACATCAGAGACGTGCATTCCTACTAACCTGACACTATGTTGACTACACAGCTTTCTGTAAATGCTTAGTGTCCTACATAGCCAATCCATCTTTGATCAGTTAGAGATGTGTAAGTCAATCATACATCTGCATAACTGCTTAACCAAGAGACATTGTAAAAATAGTACATGATCAGTTAGACATGTGCAATTCAGTCATAAATCTGCATAACTGCTTAACCAAGAGACATTGTAAAAATAGTATATGATCAGTTAGACATGTGCAATTCAATCATAAATCTGCATAACTGCTTAACCAAGAGACATTGTAAAAATAGTATATGATCAGTTAGACATGTGCAAGTTAATCATAAATCTGCATAACTGCTTAACCAAGAGACATTGTAAACATAGTATATGATCAGTTAGACATGTGCAAGTTAATCATAAATCTGCATA
>NW_013666333.1:207890-236621 GCF_000517525.1 Limulus polyphemus | reverse complement strand
TTGTTTTAGTAGTTACAGAAAGGATACAGTAGCTCGGTATTGCTGGGAGAAGAAGTTATTAACATATCGTTTAATGATGCTAGTTTTTCCTGTCCCAAGTTCTCCGATTACTAAAATTTTGTATAAATGTTCATTGGTTTCAGCAACATGTGTCTGTGAAACAATAAAAATGTTTTAGTAGTTACAGAAAGGATACAGTAGCTCGGTATTGCTGGGAGAAGAAGTTATTAACATATCGTTTAATGATGCTAGTTTTTCCTGTCCCAAGTTCTCCGATTACTAAAATTTTGTATAAATGTTCATTGGTTTCAGCAACATGTGTCTGTGAAACAATAAAAATGAATAAATATGTGTGCTTATGCCATTCAAAATATTATTTCATAACAAAATCTTCGTTACTTCTTTTACTATATTTATAGGCGAAGTGTTAAAGAAACATATGTATAAATTTATACATTTTCACTCCATTCATTTTTGGTTTAAATATTACACGCAATATTTATATTACTATAAGATTTAAATAAGTTTCGATTTTCGAGACATGTAAAACAAACTGGTATGATTTTCCCTAAGTCCATCTGTATTTCCCTGGACAAAATAAATTATTTTCAGTTATATACATAAAATTGATTGACTGGACAAGAACTGGGTAGATTTTGTTGCTATAGTTTTTGAGATCTAATTCTGAGATTGGATCTCAAAATTTACGTGTTTATAGCGTGAAAATGTATAAAACCTGAATATTTTATTTGAGTTTATTTAACGCTAATATATTCAACGGTAAACATCTCAAACTGCATATACTACAAGCATAACTTTTCGATGTAGTCGTGGAAAAACAGCGAAAAACACGAGTTAAATTTGATGATAACTAATCGAACACTTCGAGGATCGTTGTAAGAGTTGCCTGTCACATAACTGAAATGATTTTCTTTTACTTTTTATATTTCTATTACTTGGATAACTTCTAAAATTATTTTAATACCTGTTAAAATCGATCATTTTCACGTCAATTATAACTACCATCAATTAGTTGGCCAAACAGCTCTTACAAACTTCTTGGTAACCCTAGCGACAACCAATGCTGCGAAGAATATAAGTATATTTATCTTATATTTCTTATGTCCTTACTTTTAAAAGTCCCCCGGTGGGACAGCGGTAAGTCTTCGGATTTACAAGCAAACATTAGATTCGATTCCCCTCTGTGGACAGCAGATAGCCCGATGTGGCTTTGCTATAAGAAAACACACACATACTTTTAAAAAGGGTTATTCCTACTTGAGAAATTGTAAGTAGTTTTTTTCTAAATAGGTTGAGATTAATTCTATATATACTGCGGTGTGTAGTATTTTGTCAGCGTATAGATAATGTCTTACATTCAACTGAAAAAGAAGCTAAGTATATAAAAAAAAAATTTAGCATCTCATACTTTAAATACTTCTAAGAATCGTTGGTTAACACACCACACACACACATCTACAGTCTTAGCCAAAATGTTTGCACACTGTTCTATATTTTATTGTCAGCATGCATGGAGTAATTATTGAGTAAATGTCAGAGTGGTAAAAGAGGAGCTAGCATATAATCTGACAAATATTTACGAGTTGTTATTCTGGTTTGTATAAGTTGTTTCGACCATTTGTTCGTCAAAACACACATATACACCTGTTTTGTATAATCTTTTTAGATACAGATCAACGCTTTGTTCAGACAATTTCTCTGAATTTGATGTAGAGTCATGCCTCATCACATGCCAGAAGTTATATGGTGTCAAATATTTGACTGTCCAGAAATAGTATGAAGCAAACGGACATTGCCAGAACAGTGGGATACCTCCAATGTACTGCATCCAGAATCCTGAAACGTCATCGAACTACAGTAAACGTTATTCCAGGAAAGTCTAATGGTAGAAGCCGAAAAAATACTACCCGAGATGACCGTATTTTGATCAGGTTAACACGTCAAAGTTTTGCAACACCTTACGATAAGAACGGCATGAACACATTCATTTCAGGGTATCCAGAAAAACAGCGAATAGGAGACTGACCAAACAAGGTTATTTTGCAACAAGCGCTATGTGCTAACCGATATTAACCAAAATTCACCACCATAACCGTGTGTTACTTGGGCAAGACAACATGCTAACTTACATCAAGCAACATGTCGTATTTTCAGATGAATCATATTTCCGGCTCGTTAAAGCTGATGGTAGGATTCGTGTTCGTCATTTGCCTGTAGAACAGATGAGGGAAGACTGTCTTTTATCTTTCCCACGAGAAACATAGAGGAGGTGGTGCAGTACATGTTTGGGCAGTTATTCATAATGGTGGAAAAAAACTGCTCTTCATATTCTCCGTGGAAACGTCAATGGCTCCTACAGACATCACATGGAGACGATATTTCTACCATATGCTAGGGCAATGTTTGGCGATAACTTTGTCTTCTAGGATGAGAATGCTACTGCTCACAATGCGTGTATTGCACAAGATTATCTCGACCAGGAGGACGTTACAAGATTTCCATAGCCACCAAAGTCTCCAGATTGTAATCCCACTGAAAACTGTTGAGCAGAATTAAACCAGAAAATTGCTAACCACGACTCTAACTCAGCTACTGTAGCTGAGTTGCAGCGCCTTTTAGTGACAATTTTGGATGGAATCACAGTGGATTACATCAATAATCTCATCGACAGCATACCACGTCACCTAGCGGAAGTTATTAGAGTACAAAGAGTACCAACCAAGTTCTGAATGTTTGATATAAGGTTGCAGACGCTATTTATAATAATTTGATGTTATATTTTGTAATTATATTTGTTCTATTAAGGTTTTGTTGTGATAGGTGAAATGCTGAATTACACATCTTTGTACATGTGTCTGTAGAATTGTTTGCTGTTTTAATAAATTGTTCTTGACGTCCATAAAACCTGTCTCGTTATACAAATATCATATGTAAATGTTTAATATAACATGCATTTCTCAGTTTGACAGCACTAATTGTCTTTGTATTCCATCTTAATAATAATGATATTATTTGTTATAAAATATGCGCCCCCCAGCGGCACAGCGGTATGTCTGCGGATTTAAAACGCTAGAATCCGGGTTTCGATACCCGTGGTAGGCAGAGCACAGATAGCACATTGTGTAGCTTCGTGCTTAATTAGAAACAAACAAACAAACAAAATATGCAAATATTTTGGCCAATTCAAGTGTAGTTCATATGTATTTTAAATTTCAAACTTTCCCTTAAAACGATTAAAATAAGAAGTTACCACAGAAAAAAAAAGTATTTTTTACATTGTGTGAACAGCTTCACTAAATACACTAAGTACTGAAGTAAAAAGTTAAATAAAAATTCATCCTATAGATAGACGTATATACCATTTCAAATCTTTGCATATACTAAGACCTCGGATTTCTTGGCCCCAGTGGTCTGCGCCATCTTGTCAGGAGTCTAAACCTAGACCTTATCGACTCGGCCCTTAAAAAACGAGATATTAGCTAATCAAAAGCGTACGTGATATCCTCAATTGAATTTCTATTTAGACTCTATAAAAAAAGGAATAAATATTAACTAATTATAGGCCTACGTACAGCGATATCACAAAGAGAATCTCTGGTCTTGAGTGAATTTAACCGTGTCTTTAAAACAATAAATTTCGCTTTAACTCTCAGGAAAATAAATTCATAGCAGAATATTGTACTTTTTGAAAACTGCTTTTATTTGCTAAAATAACTGTAAAATAATAACATAGGCCTACATAAAATAGTTTTGCAATCGCCTCGAAGCAGTCAGCTTACTAGAAGTAGCATATATATATATCATAAATTATCTCCCATTACTTTGGGGAAAAAAAGAAGATTTTACTGATTTACTAACATTCTTTTGATATCACGAAATCCAAGGTTCTGTCTGCCATCTTATAAAATAAATTAGTTCTTTGGGGAGTTAATTTTTTTTTAAAGTTTCATCCAAGCTTGGTGTTATTTTGTATGAAGAAAATTCCTTGCAACCTTGCCTGACATTATCACAAGACATTCGTCATAAAATCTGGAAAAGTGTAAAACAAAATTTCAAGCAATAACCAACCAATCATGGCTGTTGTTGGATCCTTTGAGGCCCCCATGCAATATTACGCTACAGTGATTCAAAATTGAGGCCCTATTCTTTGGAGCTCGAGGACCCTTAATATATATCATGATTTAAATGTGTCGAACGTTTTTTGCTTTTATGGTGGGAGGAAGGGGGGACAATTATAAAAAAAGGGGAGTGCGACCTAAAAAGTTTGAGAAACGCTGGCCTAGGTCCTCGTTCCTCATAATAGTTAATAGTTATTTCATATTAACGACTTTATAACAACAAGGACATTTTCTCTTATTGCCTTATGCTCTGCTTCACATTT
This sequence comes from Limulus polyphemus, assembly GCF_000517525.1. Classification (NCBI taxonomy): domain Eukaryota; kingdom Metazoa; phylum Arthropoda; class Merostomata; order Xiphosura; family Limulidae; genus Limulus; species Limulus polyphemus. Next base: position 232,219 of record NW_013666333.1, on the reverse strand, counting down.
CTTTAAGGGTTTACACAGACTCAATATACAGCAAATGACACAAATGTTAGACACATTAAGATTTCGAATATATTATAGACTCTGTGCACATACATATTATTCAATGTCAGGATGTTGTTATTATCTTTACTTATAAATATTGCTACCACGTTTGTTTGAATTGATGCACAAAGCTACACAATGGGCTATATGTGCTCTGCCCACCACGGTTATCGAAACCCGGTTTCTAGCGTTGTGCTACTGGGGGCTGCTACCACGTATATTGTTAAAACAGAAAAAGGAATATACAAATTATTATACGAAAACGTAGAGGCAAAACGCATATATATATATATATGTCTGTCATACGTGCTTTTATATAGTTCCTATTCAGATATACATAAATGTACGTATTTACATACACATGGACATATACACGCATATGTATATAAATAATATGTTTGGTTTCCTACACGTAAATTCATAAAGTGAGAAATAATACATGAAATGATAAAAAACAGTAATTTTAGATCAGTGACGCACCAAGAGGGAGGGTACAGAAAGTGCGAACCCCTTCGGGTAAATATTCCGCCCCTGTAAAAAATGTACAGCGTTATAGGTGAAATTCTGAAACATTTTATAAAGAAAATATCGCTTCTGAGATGCCGCCTCTATAGAAAAGATATATATCGAACTAAACCTACCTTAGAATAAGTAATTTATGTCAAGCTGAGATCACAAATCCATAGATATATTAGCGACGAACTCCCTGGTAAATCCCAAAACGTTGTCACACTTATATGATTTAAAGCATTTTGATTGACTAGACAATAATACTGTATTGGCTGTAGAGCATGTGAATCTATTCACACTTTCTCAGATCGATGGACTTCATTATCTCTACAGCTGCCTTCGATCTCAAACACAAAAATCTTGGAATACAATAAATAATATTATTGACTTCTAGTGAGTTTTAATTGTTATATTTTTTCATTTTTCTCTCTCAAAGCCACGTCGGATCATCTGCTGTGTCCACCGAGGGGAGTTGAACCCCTGATTTTGGCGAGGTAAATCCGTAGATTTACCGCTGTCCAGCGGGGACAAGTGTGAATGTAATATGTATTTTGTTTGTAGTTATAGTATATTTTGACGGTATCTATTAGATAGTTTCTTAATTTTTTGGTATTTACTTAAAATATTATTTAATTTTAGAATGACTGGTAGAAGAAGACATAAAGAATCTGGTTCAAGCTATAAAAACAAAGAAAATTTTGCTAAAATACTAAGAGTCGATGCATGAGGAACATCGTTTCATGATTTAACTCTGTTCTTCTTTCTTCAGTGTTCTCAACATCAGCATCTTCAATGTCGGATCCTCCTATGCCAGAGCACTCACGTAATTAATTAATGTCTGGCTGAAATCGCAAATTCACAGACCGTTGAAAAGTTGTACAGACATGTTAGACTCTTTCCCTTACATCAGTAGCTGTCAGAGTATTTCACGTTAAACCTTTTGGTCTCAGTAACGGCAAGGTCAGATCACTCTATGTCAGTACCTTCAATATCCTTAACGAATGAGACAATAAAATCCAGATCGGAAATCTCTCTATACGAGCAGTCAACAGCTGCGTCAAAATTTGGTGTCATTACCTCAAACAATATGAATCCCATTGGATATTTGAAAGCACCGCAAATACCATAAGAAAACTATCATCTATTTAGACAAACAATTGTAAAAGGAAATGGAATGATGACATACACATTTAACAAAAGTTAGTTCTTAGAACTGGTATACTGTTGCGAGTTAAGGAGTAGTTTTTATCGGATCTGCCTTTTATTTGGAAATCGTAATGAACAAAAAAACTTTAAAAAAGGCAAGTGCGTTAATTCAAACTCTTTTCCAAAAGCTACTTAAAGCTAAGAGTAAGAATGGTAAGTTGACTATGCATGAAAGTATGCAGCACCACTAAGCTGCACATGAAAAAAATCTTCATTTTTCGCCAGTCATAAGGATTGTTAGAAGCATACTGACTTTAAACTTGTCGCTTCCGCACTACATAAAAAGATGAAGCCAAAAACTTATTGCATCATTGAAGAAATAGTATTTTGTGAGCATCATGGATTTTCTTTATGTGGCACGTGGTCATCGCGAAAATGCACTCGTTCCAAACTCCGTAAACAAAGGAATTTTTATGGTCTTCTCAAACTACGGCCAAGATGATAAAATACTTGAGTATTATTTAGAATATGCATAAAAAAGTGCAAGATATACTTCGGGGAATATACAAAAGGAAAATATCTATATCGTTGGATAACAGCTTCAAAATCGTATAGTTTATTCTTTATGAACTGGTGGTTAGGGCGCTCGACTCGTTATCTGCTGGGCACGGGTTCGAATCCTCGTCACCGAATATGCTCGCCCTTCCAGCCGTCGAGGCGTTATATTATGACAGTCAATCCCACTATTCGTTGGTAACCCAAGTATCCCAAGAGTTGGCGGTAGATGGTATTGACTAGCTGCCCACCCTCTTGTTTATCACTGCTAAATTAGGGAAGGCTAGCGCAGATAGCCCTCGAATAGCTTTGCATGAAATTCAAACCAAGCATAGTGTTACTATCGATGAAGTAACTGATCACCATGTCAGAGTAGGAATTCTTTCTCTGAGTGGTTAACTTACTTGACCGCCACGGCCTCAAAGTGCGAAGCGTGATTTTTTTTCTTTTTTGCGGTAATGGGTCATGAATCATGGAACCTTGGATCCATAGTTCGGCACATTAACCATTGCCGTTACTTGTGAATTTGTGATAGTGTACTGATTAGTTGAGGTTTTGAGTCTTCTTCTGCCTGATGATATCTTTTCATGTAGTAACATAATCATAAACTTTACACAATTATTAGCCAAATATTAGGAAGAAACCACTACTAGCATGGGTACTCACTGTGGTCGTTTTTCATTTAGGTTGCTCTGTACTAATTATTTTATTTTACGTGTGTTTTTAAATGTAGTTAGTTGTTTGAAGTTGTTACTATTAGATGCATCTAAATGGACACAATAGGCAAACCATTGGAAAGTATCTCTATTTGATTATGTTAACTTTTTTCGTGAGGACCAGTCCACCAGCTATTTAGTCGGCCTCTCTAGCATTTGCCAGAGCTGTCAGATAGCCAATCCGGTCCTTGATGTACTGATAGTTGTGTTTCCAGAAGAGCTGAATAATATTTGAATAACCCATAGACGAGGATTTTAAAATCTATTTTTATGCTACCAAATAATTAACCGAGCACTTAGGAATCTCACTCGAAGAAAAAAAGGACAACTGGTGAAAATAGACAAATGCATCGAAGAAATGTTCATGCTTCAGATCCAGATGAATATTTAAAAAACACAATTGCAATTCCATTGCTGGACCATGTAAACATGGAAATAAAATCTAGATACCACGACCCTACTTGCTTAGAATTATTTAACATTTGCCCAGTTAACGTTTGTCAGACTCGTCACTGAAGCCATCTGCGTGAATGTTGCTCCATGGGCAAGCGATCTCTCTTCTTCACTGACACTCCAGATGGAACTTAACATGTGGAAAAGGCAATGGATGAATTCGTTGGACTAACCTCACATTGGATTATACTAATAGAGATTTTTACTGGAACATACGAGCTTTACCTGTAATTAATGCTTTTCTTCCATCCTCATTTGCTGAGGCCAAGCACTCTTTTTCCACGTTTCGTCGAGTAAAATCATACCTTCGTTCTAAAATAAACCAAGAACTATTGACTGTACTCTGTTTAATGGGCACTCACTGTGACATGTATACTAACGTACCAGCAGTTACTGAACAACTTGCTCAGAAAATACTTATTAATTTATCATCACTACAACAGCATACATAAGTGTAACATAAAAATGGAAAAGAAATCCGCATATCTTTCTCTATGCTTGAACGTCACAGCAGAGAGAATAAAAGGAAAACGATGGCATCCAGAAGCCATTATATAAAGGATGTATTCAACTGAGGCATTTTGTTAAACTATTTTAAGTGACATGTATCGATGATTTAGCATCATTTAATGTTTTTATTTCCTGTTGTATTAACCATAGAGTTCCGTTTCCTCTTTAATTGCGTTTTATAACAAGCTGCATGGTTCAGTTACCTCTTTATGCTATAAGGATCTATAAGCATGAACTGATTTCCTGCATGTTTAACAAATTGCATAGTCTAATTAATTAAGTGTTATAAGAACCTGTATCATCTGACCAACAGCATATTACTACTAGCTACATGATATAATTACACGATCATGATAAGCTAATCGAAAATAGCTAGGCTCAGCAGTAAGTCTGAGGGCCTATAATACTGAAATATTGGATATTCAACGAATGAATAGAGCCTCACTATTTGGTGAGATACAATGCCTTGCAAAAGTATTCATCCCTCCCCCTACAAAGTTTCTACATTTTGCTGCTGTCTGAGCTTGCAATCATTAAACTTTCAAATGGGACTTTATATTTAAAATCTCCACAATCTACTCCAAACTAAGAAATCTAAAAAAATGCTGATATTATGTATGTAATTGTTGTCTTAGCTATGTTAACGAGTGAAATGTGTATTGCATACATAGTATTTCACGTTACCCTTTGGGGCTTGGAAGTCAAGGATCACAATGCCTTTTCAGTCAGCAATCTTTCGAAAACCTGACCATCATAGTTATCTTAATCCAAATTCAATTCTAGCTGTATCAGTTGAGAGGTCAACATCGGCAGTTCCATGGATTGTCAGAGCTGAGTATTACATTTGAATCTGATATTTCTTGATCTAGATCATCATGAACAGTCATATAAGTACCCTCATCTCTTACCTCCTCATCCTCATTGTTGTAGTGTGATAAGACAGAATTCCTGTTTTCATCTGGCTTGAATATATTTTTGTTTGTCTTTTCATAATCAATGGTTTATCCATCACATACAGTTGTAGCTGAATGACATGTATATCATACTAACGCCCACCTGGATTACAAGATAAGGACCAATCCAGCTGAAGCCAAGAGGTTTCTGAGCTACTAATAGTTACCATAGCTACACCCTGTCTCCTCTTTGGCATATCCATTCCTTATCATTACACCATTTCTGATGTATTTCAGCATTTGGAAATTATTTTTCTGCATTCCTCTTAATTTGTCCATCGTGACTCGAAATAAGAGGCGTGTGAAATTAGCATTTCAGATCTATGTTTGTCTCCCATAAGTCACTGTCTAATAAGCTTTTCATTCACTACCAGAACTTATCAGTAGGCTGGAAGACGAGACACAAAAGGTTCTAGGAAACACCATTTATATATTCAACGTAATACTGTAAAAGCTATGGCTTAAATGCCAAAAACCAGCAAAATATTGGAATCCTAATAGGCCCAAAATCTGTTTAGCTCGACCTCTCCTCTGAGTGACAAAGCCCCAGTGTCCTGTCAAGCTCCACTATCACGTCTAGTTACTACTAGAGCTACTCCAAAGATGTCCGTGGCTGAAAGAAAAACAGTTAGGACACCAGCCTGTGGTCATTGATCACATGTGGGATGAATATGAACATAGTGTCAATCATGGCACCTTCGAGACCCAAGGAGGCTAGGCAAACAAAATCTGATACCAGATTTGGGTTCAATGACTTTAAAATGTACTGTTAGGCTCCATCAAGTCAGGATGACCTACCGTGTGCGAGCCTATGCCAAATAGATAAGGACACTTTGATCTGCCTGAATTTGATCCTGCTAACTCCAAAATTATGGGAGGGGTTAGTTCTACAAAGATACACGCAAAGCTAAATACGGCTCCTATGGAATACAGAAAAGACCAGGAACACAGATTCTGATAATATATTTCGGTTAAGCGACCCTAAAATCCTACTTTAAAACCTTATTATGCTTGGGTGACCTTCTAAGTGTGCTTAGCCACCTTTGGTAGAGAGGTACAGTACTGTGCAAAAGTGTTAGGACAAAGTCAAAAAATTAGATTTCAAGCTACTTTCAAAAATAATGGAAGGTAAATCACAGGTATTTAGTACAACAAATACTCAGTGGAAGTGCTTGAGTTCAGCAAACAGTTAATATTTTGTGTGTTCCCCTTTTGCTTTAACAACTGCAGACAGTCTTTCGGGCATTGTTGCAACATATTTAATCAAAGTGTCCTTTGGGATTTTACTTTAAATGTCTCTAATACATCCTATAAAGTTACTTTGGAAGTAGCTTTTGATTTGTGAAGTTTTTGATCTATCAAAACCCAGATCTGCTCAACTGGGTTGAAATGGGGGATCTGTGGAGGCCATTGCATCATTTGAATGACTCTAGCAGCTTCTTTCTTAGTTAAATAATTTCTGCATAGGTTGGATGAGCGTTTCAGGTCTTATCTTCTTGGCAGTATAATCCTTTACAAATAATTCGCAAACTACTGGGCATACCATGACGAATCAGTATCTGATGGTACTTGCACTGGTCCATTATTCCATCTATTTTACAAATATCTCCTGTCGTCTCAGCAGAAAAACACCCCAAAACCAATACATTGCCTCTCCTATGCTTCATGGTAGGTGCTATGCATTGAGGTAAATATATTTCACCTTTCTTCTGCCATACATACAACCTATGCTTTGAACTAATTATTTCAAACTTGGACTCATCCATCCATAAAACCCTTTTCCAATCATCAACAGTCCAGTTTTTGTACTTTTTTCAGTCTCTTGACAATATTTGGAGATCGAAGTAAAGGTTTTTAACTGCTACACCACCAAATACTGTATTCTTGCTGAGTCTTCTTGATACTGTAGATCTGGACACTTTTCTGTTATTTGGTACATGGCCGTTTATCTCATGCTTGAGATCAGTGACAGTCTTCCTTCTCTCCTGAAAGCTGCATAAACAAAGATACTTAACATCAGTATAATTATGTTTAGGTGTTCTGCCTCTTCCTTTCCTATTTTCAAATTTACCCGTCTCGGTCTCACGACTTAGGGTGTGCTTAACATTGTTTGGGGGAGCATTTCAAGTTTGCAGCAATTTGTCGGAGAGTCCAACCAGCATCACGTAAATCATTTATGCGAACTCTCTGCTATACTGATAATTCTCTACGCTTTTTGGGCTGTGGCATGACAACAAAACTTAATGTATAGTGTTAAACACTATTTTTTATCAAGGTTTATTTATGGAGTGCTATTAAATTGATTTATTCTAGCATATACCAGTACCATATGCTAGCTCTTTGATAGCTTCTTTCTATATAGTTGAGACATTGCATGGGATATAATGACAGTTATTTCTGACCCGAGGTATGACATGTCCTGGGTACAAGCATATGGGAATTCTAAAGAATGATAAGTATTCTCACCCTGGCCCATTCAGTTGTCAACAGGGATCATTGAAGCATTACCAAAGTGTTGAAATTTACATTCTGTAATGGCATGAAAGAATTGGCCTCATGAAATGGAAAGAATGACAAAATATACTAACACTTTTGCACAGTACTGTACGTCCAACAGATATGACTACCCCCGAATCCACCTGCCAAGTTTGGTCCTACAGACGTACTTATATACATACTAAGCTACAAGTTGAATTAATATATGGTGTTTTCAGTTGATATATTAGACTTCATATTTATTTTTAGTATTTTAAAAGTTGCACTTTAAATGAAAGAATTATACTCTTTAACATTGTAAATTCCGAACTGATGCGCATTTTTCTAAAGCAGAAGAACCGTGTAATGAACAATAATTATATTATAAAAAGGTTATAACCCTTTAAATACCCTTTAAATACTTTTGCGTAATTGGTTTAGGTTTGTAGGTTCTCATCTCAAAATGTTTTTAGATTTCGAGATTCTGGGTTCTTCAGAGTGTTAATAAATGTCAAAAAGGCATACTTGTAATTTTCTACAGCCATTTGGAATAAAATTGGTCCTTATTTAAGTCTTGATGTGAGATATCCTGGCCTAGCAATCTAGCGTGTTTCTAAAGTGAAGATGCCTCTGAACTGTAATAGTATCCCTTATAATAGCTGATACTTATAGAGAGTACAGAAATAAGCATCCCTACCTGTAGTATCAGGTCAAGATGCATAACATTATGTATGTTATTATCATTAGTATATAAAAAACTTTACATTTTTAGTTCGGAATGTGTTTTTTTTTCTTAGATGTAATTAAAACGCTAAGTGGTGTTACAAGTTTTTAGTTCTAAACTTGTTTTTCAATAAGAACCAGGCAACATTGCAACATACGACCTTAGTCAAGAATTCCACGAAAATAGCGATAAAAGACGAAAAATGAAGAGCTATCTATATATACAATCGTGCTGTTGGCAAACACAATCTTGGTTTATTCCAATATCATTAGCTAGACAAAAAATATGGGCGTATACGTGTAGAAGCAGACATGTGTGGTCTCTGAAACACATTGTAGGCACATCGAGTTACGTTTGGCTCCATGACTCTCTTTCTCGTTTCTCGTAAAATAAAGTCAGTAACATCGGCACTGGTTACAGAATAATATATTCATTAATACAACTAAGTAAAATTTCACCCACATTTATTTTGTTGTGTATCACTAAGAACATTCATTATATCCGTTCAGATTACACACATCAGGGGAGGACTAGCTCATTGGGAACATTTCACAGGAATATGTTTGTCCCCCTCCCCACTAACCTCGCCTCATCCATTCCGTAAAACATACTAATTGCATTATTTTCACAAACCAAGAAATATACCAACAGAATACATACTTATACACTTACTAATTAAAAGGCATTTCTACTCAGACACTAACAATGTGCCGGTACCTTTCTCAAATCAAGCACACTGTGCGTGTTCTGCACCTAGTAACCAATCACTGCATGCACATACATGTACCTAACAGAAAAGTGTCTTGCTGCTACAATTTTTAAGCGTCTGCAGTCACTGATCGCATTCAATCAAAATATTTTTTAAGGATTTTTCACCCCACCCCTTGGGAAACTCAGAGATGTTCCGAAAACCCCTTATCCTAAACTGCTGGACTCACCAACTTCTAAGTGGTGCCAAGTAAATCATCTTGGCCCCGAGGTTAGCACAAAGGTAAAACTTTTCACCCAACTCCTTAGGGAACCCGGGTATTTCGCTAAAACACCTTTATGGGATACTCCAAAAGCGGACCCCAAATTTGGCATTGATTTACATTAGCGTATGTGAATAAATAGGCCTACTAATTACCGTTTGTAACTTGGTTGAATAAATTAAATTTACGTAAGAGCGGCAATGATCATTAAACTGAAAAAGTGCAGATTATCTGTTCAAACACTAAATCTGTATTATAGTGGCCCTGTAAACGTGGGTCATAGGCCCGCGGGTTCGCTGGTACTTTTTGTAGGCTTTGTGGCTTGATTGTTTGTTTGAATTTCGCGCAAAGCTAAACGAGAGCTATCTGCGCTAGCCGGCCCTAATTTAGCAGGGTAAGACTATAGGGAAGGCAGCTAGTCATCACCACCCACCGCCAACTCTTGGGCTACTCTTTTACCAACGAATAGTGAGATTGACCGTCACATTATAACGCCCCCACGGCTGAAAGGGCGAGCATGTTTGGTGTGATGGGGATTCGAACCCGCGACCCACAGATTGAGATTCGAGATCCCTAACCACCTGGCACAGAATTTAGTTTAAACATTAAATTCACTATTTTATTCAAAAAGTAAGAAAAATATATATATATATATATTTCAATGTTGGTACATTAAGAGGTCTTACTGATTTCTTACCACTTTACATTGTTTAACACTTAATACACACACACACACACGACTACTATTACTCATCCTGTCGTTTACATGATTTAACACCTAATATACACATTAATACTACTACTAATACTACGACTCATTCTGTTGTCTACGACACAGTCTCAAGACTTAGTCTGGTTGATGAAACCATTTCAAGCCACTCCCAAAAATACGACCGCTACTTTTTTATATGCACACTTCGCTATCAACTCTACATATACAAATGGTTTTTGAAAAGCATATTAATATTTGCTACAGACCTACGTGCATTTTAATAAAAGTTGAACTGATCTACAGAGTTTTGTTTGCCTCAATAACGTTGCTTACACAATTACTGTAGTTAATTTAATTTCTGATTTCATACTAATAGCTTTTTTAATGTTTCTACTTTAAAGGGTATGATTTAAACCACGTAAATATTAAGTCGAACTGATGAACACAAACACACATATATAGTGAATTTTTAAGCCCCTTTCTTCTGTGGCTAGTTATAAGCAGTGTTGAGATATTAATTCAATGCTGTTAAAGTAAATATCCTTTACAATACCCCATCATTGATCATTCTCATTGTAATTAGTGGTATTATTATTTACTTACGTGTAAAAGCTTAATTTCACGAAATATTAGAGTGTAAGATAATTTCTTAAAAGATCATCACGTTACCTCTTTCCGGAATTTCTGACTACTAAAAGAACATAGTCGTGCACAATTTGAACAACTGTATGGTAAATCTCAGAGTAAGAGAAATATTCTTTTTTTAGCAAACAAGTTGAAGTAGAGCGCCATCATGATGGCGTAAAGTTCTGTATTTATTATCACAGACAAAACTTTATGCTATTGATGCTATTGTTTATTAAAACGTATTATGGTAATAGAGCAGTAAATTAACAAACAATGATTTGTAAGCACTATATTAATAAACAATGATTTGTAAGCACTATATTAACAAACAATGATTTGTAAGCACTATATTAACAAACAATGATTTGTATGCACTATATCAACAAATAATGATTTGTAAGCACTATATTAACAAACAATGATTTGTAAGCGCTATATTAACAAACAATGATTTGTAAGCGCTATATTAACAAACAATGATTTGTAAGCGCTATATTAACAAATAATGATTTGTAAGCACTATATTAACAAACAATGATTTGTAAGCGCTATATTAACAAACAATGATTTGTAAGCGCTATATTAACAAACAATGATTTGTAAGCACTATATTAACGTACCACAGAAGGCTCATCGTTACAGATCACACATACTTCGTATAGTTTCTATATTTCTTACCGTTTCGGTATGCTGGTTCATACGGTTACGCGCCATTGTGAACTTTTATGTTTTCACCATCAGCATTTCCACACACTCTCAATACTTCGAGCAATTATTGTTTAGTACATCAAGTACGAAAATATTTTTAAAGCAAATATTAAAACCACTACAGGGAAAACGTGTAGCAATTCACCAGATTTGCGAAAAGCAAGAGCAAGACTCGCCGTCGACAAAAGAAGTGACGGTCGCAGTTGTGGAGTGGATTGTACGAGTAAAAAAAGCCGCTTTCAATCGGGTTGTTATGTAACAGCGAGATCTCAGGGTCATTTACTTAAGCAGGTGAAAAATAGTTAATGTTTCCACTTGCAGATAAGTGTTTATATACAGTTATCCGAATGACGTTATTGAGTCCATAATTAAAGGATGCAAGTCACGTAAATGGATTATCACAATTCATCCCCCCCCCAAAAAAAGCAAGGCAGTTAAAAGTTCCATCTATAGAAATAGTCTTAACGGGTAAATTTCAAACACAGGATAAAGATTTTGGTCTGAAAGCTTTAAGTATTACTTATTACATGTAACCTTATTTTTATGCGTTCATGTAATCTTTTAAGACAAAATAATTGGTTTATATGTTATTTTGAAAGAATATAACGTGTATGAAAGAACAATACTGTATCATGTTTACTGTAAATACTACGTACAGATTGGAGGGAACCTCAAATGTCTAACGCAATTCAATAAGCCCTAACAAAAATATACTATTTAAAATAAAGTGTAAAAAGTGTTAAACTGAGTTTTGCCTTAAGTTGTATTAATTTTCTTTAAAAGAATATTGTCCCAGATAGAGACAGTATGGCATCATGTACAAAAAACAACAGTGCCATTCTTCTCAGGATGTAGGTGCTACCCACGTGACTTATGGTCATTGGCACTACAAAACAAGTGATGTTTGTGCCGAATTTATTATTATATATTTAGTTTAATATCGATGTTTGCTTGAATTAAATTTATATTTACAAGTGTACATAACTTATACTGTTAAATATGTATTGCGAAACTCCCGCCTATTATCTAAAGTTGTAGAAGATTCTCGAGTGTAAGAATCAACAGTACATGTGTGTACATAAACGCTAGTGTAGCTTTGTATTGTTACATAATCTGAATCTTCTAGAAACTCTCCACACGCCTATAAATATAACCAGCCCATAAATATAACCAACGCAACACGCCAAAAAGAAGTATTTATTATTAGTTCGCTATAATCAATGTGCTATAATCTTCAGAAGCTATAACTGTGATTTTTATAACGCTTACCAATCGGAAAACTTCAGATATTTGACAAGGAGCATTTACAAAGTTCGAACATTACAACTCATTTAAATTCAGTGGATTCTCATCGGACAATAGTATTTTTACGAAAACATTATATAACTTCACGGTGGAAAACTCGGCGTGTGTGGCCGATAAATAACGAAGGACAAAGCTAGCTAGATCCCTGTTAAGCGAATGGTACCTACATCAACTCGTAATTAGCTCGATCATCATGAATCCTCCATAAGATATCAAGGAAGTTCCAGACTAGCAAGAAGACTTTACATTACTTGCAAGTTTGTAAAATTTTTGTATATAAATCATTGTGTGTAATAACTATTTGTGATAAATGTTATTGTAAATTGTATTGTTGTTTGTATATTAAAACATATTCATGTTAAAAAAGAAAACTGTGTGTATCAATCTTGTTGGCAAATATCATAAATTTGGAGATATATCAGTATATATTTAACTACTAAATTTTAAGTATCAGTTAACTCAGTTTCAGATCTTTCCACGTTGTAATACGTAACATGTTACATTCCTTTGGCACTACCCGACTTGCCAGTGGAAAAGAATACTGTCGATTTCTATACAGTATGTTCAATGCTACAACAATCGTTTCCATGAGAAAGTGCATATGACACCCTGGTTGACTAACCTAGTTCCACGTGTAACTTGGGCAAAATGAATTTAGTGTCATCTTTGACCATTTTACTATTTTTAAAAACTTGCTGAAGGGATAGAAACACACATGGTAGCGACAAAGCATGTGTGTGTAACACGTACGCCCCAAAAACAAACATCAAATCATTGTGTCTCATATGGCTAAATAAAACATTGCTACAAGATATTTACTATACAGAGATTGTTTTTAAAATATGTGAACTTCACATACTACCCCAAGACTAGCCTTAAACATGGTATTCCAAGTAATTATATCAACCATTGCTACCAATATCATGAGCAGGTTATGACATAACTAAGACACTATTCCAACCATTTCACAGAATACTCATCATCATTCTTATGCATTTCTCCAATAGGTCCAAGGCCCCGATTTTTAGAGAAGGAAGATCTTGCTTGCACCTTGACACTGATGATTAATATTTAAGCACCCTTGCTGACCACAGACATGACACAAAAATACAGTATTTGATACATAGACAACAGATCCATTCTTACGCAGATTGTTACATTTCTACAACTCAATAAGGTCTGATTTAAATAGATGTTTTTTTACAATGAATAAAATCACCAAAAAAAAAATATAATTTTGATTGGCTACGGCACATGAAGAGTTCCAAGAACCTTGCATTTATTATTTATAGATACCTGACCTAAAGTACTGTTTAAAATTTATAACCTGACAGAGCTTGGAACGAAAGCATATCTAATGTCACATCCATTTAATGTTAGTTTTGATGTTTTACTTCATAAAGCTTTCAACCTTAGACACAACAAACATTACAATGATTATAGTTACATGTTAGAGGAAATTTTCTGCACCATCCAAAAGATAGGCTCTTCCCTCTCCAATTATCGAGCCCTGTCATAGCACATATGTTTTAACATGATCTACATATCGTGGTACTGTCCCTAATTTTGAGCCACCAAACACAGCAACCCACTGCTAATTGTTTATAGGTTAGTTAGTTTTTAATTAATTTTTTCTTTACTTAATTATCATTATTATTATGCATTATCTATTCTTTATATTAAATTCCCAATATAAGAATGGGTTCTGTTTTAAATATAAAGAAGTTAAGATCAAGACGACTATGACTATGACTATGACTATGACCAGCCGAAAACCATCAACCTGGTATATCATTACAGAAACTAAGCAAATTAGCCCAAGTTAGTAGTCGTATTCTCAAAATAATTTAAAATTAGTTAAAATATTTATAAGAAATTAAGAATAAAGTTATATTCAACTAAACTCAACGAGAACAAAATCTACTAAAGCTTAACTAGGTAAGGCATATGGCTCTTATTTTTTCAATATAATATACATTTTTATGACAGTAAAGAACCCGACTCACCAGTTCCAAAATCTAGAACTCTGCCACAGGGCCAACCTGTGACCTACCACAAAAATAGTTGTTCCCTAAATGACAAAAAAGTTTACTTTGAACATGAAAGCTGGCATATTCATAAACTGTATACAAGACACCCAAATCAATGTATCTTAGCCTAGAGGCATCTGAAAATATTTAAAAATCTGATTGGTATTGAAATGTGCATGCATATGAGCAAGTGACACTAAAATATAAAATAATAAAACTTTTATTATCACATTGAAGAATATATACAAATATTCATTATCCACATATGCCACTCTTTCCGACTTTTTTTTAAAAGGAAAGAAGATAGGTCTACCCACTTAACTTTGTTTAAAAGTTCGTGTTCTGTTCATCTGGCCTGTCACTGTTCTTAATTGTTTGCTGTCCTCAAATCTGCACAATTCAGTCGCGTCTTTCCACTACGTCAGTTCTGATTATTAACACTGCAACGTTAATATTCATCTCGTGAGTGTCCACTTCCACAAAGCGTAACTACACAAATGCATACATTGATCCATAAGTTAATTGGATGGATGTTCTTAATTACACACTTCAGATCAGGACCGCCGACAGGGAAGGTGGGCAAAGGGGGCAACTGCCCAGGGACCCGGGCGAATGAAACCTAGTAATGTTGTAAAGCACGTGAAACATCTTTAGGCTATACTTGTAGTTGGGTCACCCACTATTCAGAGGTTATGAAGAATTCAAGCTAATTTCAATATTGCACCGAAGTGAAGGATTATTTTGAGATAATATAATTAGATATTTCAATCCATTCGTGTTATTCATAATTCATGAAAAGATATTTAATTGTTGTTCGGGAATAAAAGGAAAGACTATTTCATTTTTCAAAAAAGTTAAGTCAGAGTTTTCGGGTATTGTGATGAACAAACCTTATTCACAGTTGATTCAAAACGACTGAAAATAAGAAATAACAGATAATAGTAATGCTATTCATGGTTTATTAGAACGTAATTGCTATCAAAAAACCAAAAAAGCTATTTCAGAAAAACATTTCATACTTACTTGCTCAAATGACTGCAAGAAACAACAAAACTTGATAACTCATACACCACGAAATTCACGAAATGAAAAATCTTTCTCACTGTCTCACAGCGAATGATTTTTTTTACTGAGAAAATTTTCTCATTTCCTTACCTACCATAACCAAGGCACATTATTGAGAAATTCTTCAAGATCTTGTTTTTGTCATCTTACGCATTTTAACGAAGAAGGGAACATTGAGAGGGAAATAGATTTGAACGAAAAAGTTTCATAAAGAGCGCGAATGTGATGTAAATTTACTCATGCTAGAAATTTTCATAAAAGTGACCCAAAAAACGGCTCTAACTCGGTAACCTGTGGCCCGATTTTAACGAAACTTGTTTTATTCTGTTCCTATTCTCATTTCAGGGGTAGTTATTTTATAGATATTGCGCTATTGTGTGCTGTTTTTGCTTTATTTAATTACAGACGAGCAAACAAACAATCTCAGAGCTTTGGTAGTATATATATAGATAGATGTTCATTTAATGATGAAAAAACCATAGTTTTTGGCTTTTCTTTGCACATAGACGCTTGATACATTAAGAACGACTGAAATAATAATTTGAGTAGTAATTAATATGTATTTCTTACTTTATAGATTTAATAGATATTAGTTGTTACTTCATTAACGTTTTTACTCTGATACTCTAAGGTAAAACGGCTGCTGCTATGATTTTGTCTGGTTTATGAGCTCGTTGCTGTCCTAATTTAGGATCCTCATTTTAATAAATTCTTGAAAATGTTAAAAAAGAGAGAGAGAAAGGAAGGCCAAAGAGAATGTTTCCCCCGGGGCCCATGCTGGATTTTCATGTTCCTGCTTCAGATGTAGATGCAACATATGCCAAGCCTGGGTACAATCTGAAATATTATATAAAATAACATGATCGAACTAAATACCTCACATAGTTACATATAGTTGTAAACATACAGTAGTGCCAAAGAAAGTCATAATTATGTCCATAGCTGAACATCATTTAATAAATTCTAGATATGCCTCAATGTTAAAATTATCTTTTCAATTTCTGTGTTCTATAGTGAAATCAGAAGTGGCCAGGAAAAGGACAATTTCATAAGATCCCTGTTCTTGTTCTTCATCTAGTTTAACTATATTACAGTCGTTGATTATTACGATTTGGCAACCCATCCAATGACTCGTCTTCAAGTGAGCAGGTTTCTACTTAAAAATACAACTGGAAGCTAATCTCTCTGATCGTTAACTTGGCTATAAATAACACCTATGACTCTGTTTGACGTATTAGGTGGTCAAGAAATTAACGTCACGATTTGGAACACTTTCATTAACCACCGCCCAAAAAACGTACATCATGTAAAACAACTGCCTAAACGTCACGTTAGTGTAGCCTATATAATGTGAAAAGTTTAGTATACTCTAATCCCTTATAGTGATGGCACATGATGAGACACACATTTGACATGTATTATATAGAACAATAGGAAGGACAGATACGTTACTGATATGTATTAAACAAACAGTTATGTAATTCTGTACAGGTAGGGTTAATGCACAAAAGAAAATAACAGAATCTCTCACAAGTTTTGTAGAAATCTTAATGCGAAGAAAATATTAAGAAGTTCTAAATAATAGTATGAGAATCAACCACAAAATACTCATTACAGTAAGGTCAACTCTCCCAGACAGAATTTGTCACCCTCATTACTTGGTAATCCCATAAGTAAGTATAAGGAAGATACATTCTCCCATTATTCCTAAACGTATACACAGCTTCCGAAGTTTATAGTATACCAACTATAGCAAACCAATAATAGATACTGTTTTTAGGTGCGTAGCATTCGTTATATTTATAGGCATGTGGAGAGTTTCTCGAAATTTGAGTTATGCATCAATAGAAACACTACACTAGCGTTTACGTACACACATATATATATTGTTGATTCTTACACTCGAGAATCTTCTACAACTTTAGACAATAGACAGGAATTGGTCAATACTGATTTAACAGTATAAGTTATGTACATTTCTAAATATAAATTTAATCTAAACAAACATCGATATTAAAATAAATATATAATAGTAAATGCGTCACGCTCAGAAAACCAAAAAGATAAAGTGCATGATGTAAACTAAAAAAAAGAAACAAATAAAAAATGGTTTTCAACTAAACATCAAGTAAATATCTAGATATATTTTACAAAACTTTTCAATTCTTAATTATCAAATGATTATTTTCTTTTCACTAACTATTATCCCCAATTATCTTTCTTTTTAGTGAAATGTTCAAAAAAGTTAATATCATTATGAAGGTGATTGATTGCTTGTTTGTAATTAAGCACAAAGCTACACAATGGGCTATCTGTGCTCTGCCCATCACGGGTATCGAATCCCGGATCCTGGCATTGAAAATCTGCAGACATACCGCTGTGCCACTGGGGGCGTATGAAGGTTAAAGGAATTCGGTAAGAAACATTTTTTCTCTCTCTCTTTTTTTTTTAAGATCTAGTGATACAACAGCTAGAAAACTTACTGTTTCATGTTTTCATAATTTTGTGTTTAGGATCCTCTTTGTTACTAAATAACTAATATATTTCCAATGGTTAGAACACTGTTAAGTTAATTCTTTACCCATATGTTCTCCACAGTACTGGATGATTGGTGAATTTTTAAATAGCTCTGTTCATTGTTTTGAAACTATGAAACTTAGACCACATTGCATCATAAAAAATATTACTTGGAGGTTGCGACTCATTACGAGTTTCCACAATTGTTTTTATCATAAACATTTAAGTAACTTGCTTACCCTCCGTCCAACATTTCATCTTTTGTTGCTATTTTCAAGACAGTTTGGATAAAACTGTGAATGAACTTTTCCATTAGTAAAACATCATGGCGGAGCTGCTCCTAGTCACGTGAAAATTGTAACTCTGTACTCCCTTTTCTTCTGTTAGCGTTAAATTGGTTTTGGTACATCTTGTTTGAAAGTCTGAGCAGCATTTTCCCATGTATGATCATTATATATAACATCGTCAGATTTATCTTATTGGGTGCTGGTAGTACATGTAGAATATTGATTTAGGTCGTAACTGCATGTAGCTTCTCGATACAGTGTCAACATCCAATGAAAGGTTCTGGGGTAAATTATTATCATGAATGTCAGATTGTTCATCCCCTCTAATCAGCTTTCGTTTTTTTTCTTGTCTCTGTAGCTTCCCTGGAATGGCCATTGCCTTTTTCTGATATCTCAATTTTTTTGTAGTGTTTCATGTTTATTGCTTTTATCCATTCGATATTAACTGTTTTTTCAGATGACATGAAATTTATTAGGGATTCAACAGGTACGTTCTTCATGCATTTGTCCATGAATATCGCACATAGATACTTTCCATAAATTTAGTTTTCGGCGATTATTTGAGCATCCATTGACAGCACATGAAGTCTCTCCGCCTTTACTGTACTTTTTTTCGCTATCTATTGCCGATTCTTAAAGTAAATAACAACTTAAGAAATGTAAACAAAGGTTCGATATCGTTGTGATTAGAGACGTGCATTTTCTTTCACTATCGTAATGGCGGACGCACTACGTGATTGATTAATGGCAGTTGATGAACAGGAAAAGACTGGTAGTACACATATGACTGTTCATGAGTAGTCAGGTGACCCTACCTGTCCTGATGCCAGCTTCCTTATCATTATGGCGTGGATTAACTGCCCTAATAGAAGTTAGGATGATTAGTTAATTTAATAATCAAAGATCGAAATAAATTCTTTGCTTTCCAACTATTTAAGTGGTGGTTTACAAATATTTCATCAGGATATCATATGATAACTTTTAGGTTATTGTAGAGTTGAAGCATTTGATTGGTTTACAGATAAACAGCTGAAAGGCATTGTGATACTTAGAATAGGTAATATCCCACACTAAGGGGTCTGATACAGAAATGGATTCATGTTTGCATAAGCTCTATGGATGAACATCATAGTATGTAACATATATCTAAGCAAAATGATTAAATATGTATAACATTTGACCATTATTGTTTAATTTTTATGATCGGGTCTGGAAGATCCTGAGATAAGGATTGAGATTTCCATAGTGGACAATGGTATTTGAAATCTATAGGTGATCTTGGCTGGATGAAAACTCCACTACAGTGAAGTCTTCCGTTTTTTGTTTTTGTTTCATAATGATTTTTGCTTCATGTTTAAACTTCTTGAAGAATTTGTATACTTTTCGAATGGAGTAGATATAAGGCAAAAGTTGATTATTGTTGCCAATGTCATGGTAACAACTAAGTCTTCACTCAGTGGAAGAGGCAGACTTCATTCATTCCGTGGTAGGTATTTTGGTTTAGGTAAACCAAGGATGCTCAGAGATTGAGCAAATCTCTTCACCCCACTCATGGTTTATAAGAATTTAAGAATAACTATGTGGGAAATTGTTTTTACTTGACTGGCTAACTTCATTCATGTTTCATCAAGACAACTGCCATAAAAATATAGGAAAAAATGAATATACCTGGACGCCATCATAGAAGAAAACATGCTATATGACTGTGTCATGTGCTAGTGCTTGAGCTACTGCATCTTCTTCTTTACTTATTAGCTCTAAATATTTTTAGAGGTTAAATGATAAAATAAATAAAGGGAAATAATAATAATAATTGAATTATTTAAAAATGAAGTGAAAATAGTAAATAGATAAATAAAAGAAAATAAACAGATGATTGAATAAATCATTAAACAAATAAACAACAATTGAAGGATCCAACTTAAAGGGAAGGAGACTGAACAATCCAATACCAAGAACTTGATTTTTTTTTTGGGGGGGGAGGTAGTGCCCCGAGCAAAATTAACTTTCACCAGTCAATCATTAGATATATTACCCAACCAATGCCCAGTCTGTATATCTGAAATGTGAAGAAAAAATTGTTAGTATCAAATATAAGTGATTGATGAATGTTTTTTCTGTGTTTCGTGTCTTCCTGGTCTACATCTGTGTTTGCAGATCTTGTAACTCTTTCTTTTTAATGGTCAGGGTGTACTGGATCAGGTGTACTGTCCTTCTGTGGTTTTAACTCCGTCAGATGGTGTCTAAGGTTGTTGGTCCGTCATGGAGATGTTACTGGCGTGAAACGTGGGCTTCGTATGCAATACTGGATATAGTTTGTTAAGCCTGCAAGTGTTAGTGTTTGTTGGTTGATCTTCTTGTGTGGTTTTATTTTCACTCTTAAATGAAAGAATTACAGAAAACAACTATGTGTAAGTATGTATTCTGCAGTTCGTTTTGATGCTGTTACAATTGTGTTGAACATTCTGTTTTTCTTGAAATGATTCTGTGGAATGCATGTATTTCAGTTACAATATAGTTTTTCAGTGCTTATATGATTTATTGGGTAGTAATGGACAATTCCATATCATCAGAAAAAATGGTGTAAAGATTGCTGTTACTTCTACTTGCAAGATACTGAGGATTTGGAGTTCCAGTGTATACTTAAATATTTGAGGTCTTCAGACGTCTTGGATTGTACGAGGATTCCTCCTCGCTGTAGTCTTCTTGATTGTATCTTCAAATGTTGTTGGCGACTTGTTTTAAAGAATAGATGCTTGTTAGGCTATCAACAATCACAGAAGTTGTTATTTGCACCTTCTGCCTGTGCATCGTAAAGCATGTCTGACTGACTGCATGGCCTGAACTAAATTCAAGAGACAAAACTCTAGAAATACCCAACTTAAATACTTTGGCAAAAACAAAAAATTGGATATTTCACAAATCCATAAATGACATGCATCACACAACGTTATGCACGCAGTCTTAAGCCAAACCAATTGCACAGGTTTCTGTGGCCTGGCAGTTAAGACACTCGACTCCCAATGTAAGGGTGGCGAGGTTCAAATCTCGTCACCGAACATACTCACCCTTTCAGCCGTGGTGGAAATATAATGTGACAATTGATCCAACTTTTCGTTGATAAAAAGAGTTTCCTTAGAGTTAGCAGTGGATGGTCTTGACTAGCTGTCTTCCTCCTAGTCTACTATTTTTAAATTAGGTAAGGCTAGCACAGATAGCCCTCGAGTTGCTTTGTGTGAAATTCATTGTTTCTGCATTGTATGTCAATAAAAATAAATTAAGGCCACCCTTAGCTAGCCCCCCCCCCCAGTGTCACAGCGGTATGTCTGCGGACTTACAACGCTAAAAACCGGGTTTCGATATTCGTGGTGGGCAGAGCACAGATAGCCCATTATATAGCTTTGTACTTAACTTCAAGCAAACAAACAAACCTTTAGCTAAGACTATATCCATCCTTAGTTTATTTAACTAGGAGAGCATTATAAAGTGTATTTTATGTGCAATGCTCTTGCAGTAATTAAACTGAAGAAAAATATATGAAACACAACTGGAACTATTCGCGATGTGTGTGACTTTTGTGCAATAACGAACAAAGAACATGTGTGCTTCTCATATTGAATATTTCCTTGATTACTATTCATGGACATGGCCTTGAAAGGGGTCAGAGTACATGCAATAGCACAACCTTTGATCCTTATGTTGTAATTAAGAGAATATTTTACAGTTATAAACTGACAAATGTAGGGTGGGAAGAGGTCCAGGCGAACCTGACTCTCACAGATCTAGTAAAAGATCTAAACACCAATAGAGATGCAATTGTATTATCTGTTTGAATATTCTGCCTTCCAAGAAATCCATACAGACTCTCATAGACGTTAGCTCGAGACCCAAGGACAAAGGTTGTAGAACGTAGTCTTTACCTCTCTTAAAAACAATTAGCATACATGTACGACATTTAGACATTTAGTCAAAAAGAATGTCATGATTACATGCAGAAACTATATGAAAATTTAGAAAAATGTTACATTAATGTATTTTAAAAGCAAAGATAATTATATTACTAGTTATGAAACAGGGAAATTCATGACCATTTTCGTTATTACATTATGTTACAATGACATCAATACATGGACATGTTTTTGCCAGTCTGATATTCATAAAATGTATTTATACATGTGTTTGGATTAGTTTAAAAGTATTGTTACATCCTTAGTTCATTGTAAAATAAATGGAACTTACAAATCTTCTTAAAGAAGATAAATTAAGAAATAATATTTTTGCTGACTTCTAATAATATAGAGAATGTGCATTCAGCCTAAATATTGATTATTAATGAATGTCCTAATATACAAATTCAGATTTATTTACTTATGATTTCTCTAGACCTTAAAAAACAAAACAAAAAACGCAACTCCACAACTGACGTATTGAAGTCTGAAAACATTTATTACAAATTATACAGCAGGTTTAACTGTTTTAATTTGAAATATGTTTTGACCAAATAATTACTTTCTTGGCATAGCTGTATAAAATCTACAACAAAATAAACAGTGTGTAATGAAATCAGTCAAGTTACTATTTTTTATTTTTTTTGCCTATCGTTATGAACCCACAGTAATTCACGGAAAAAATTAAGTTTCAATCGTACTATATTTTGAAGAGATAAGTTTAAAGTTTACAAGAACAAACTGTCAAATAAGAGGCAGCTGACCTATACAACTCTATATTAAAGTGTATAATCCGTTAGAGGTTTTAATTTTTTTATCTTATTATGTGGAAGTTTATTGACTATTATGTATCTGAAAATATTATTTCCTTTAGTTAATGAATACTGACATGTAAATGACTCAAGTTACGATAAAATGAGCATTTGTGCGTTTTATGAGAAATATTAATATACTCATTTCTTTCTTTACAGAATAAAATATTTCAAACTCATTTCTTTCTTTACAGAATAAAATATTTCAAACTCATTTCAATTTTACTTACTAAAAGCTTGGTATTGTTATTTTTAACTTCCCTAAGGTTCAGACAAAACTCTCTCTAATCTAGAACTTCTGACCAGACGAAGGGCAACCAGTCATCAGCCACATATGCCGTTACTTTTAACCAAATAATAAGATTGACTCTCATGATAAATATCCCCGCCATAGCTGAAAATGCAGAGCTTGATCATCAGCATACTGTAGCTTGAATCTTACTCTCCGCAGCTTTGACATACTAACCACCAGACCGTACTTAATTACCCTTATCGTATACAACTTTAGCTACCACATAAATAAAGTATCATTTCATTTTATGCTGAAAAATGGATTGGATGACATTAGCTGGAAAAGGTTCAAATGGTCTCATGTTCAATATAAATATGCAAAACCCTGACAATCTGATATATGTGAAAGGATTAACAATTCCACTAAAACAATGGATATATATTTGGAATTTCTATATCACCGTATTGTGATCGTTCTATGAGAAGTTAGCTAGTACTTATTAGCAATTGTAATTTCAAATTAAATCTATGTCAAGTGATAAGGAAGTAAAATACAAGAAGATTGTAAGTTTTATATGAATATAAATGACAAGTTATATTTTCCTGAACTTTAAACACACCAGTACTGGTCAATGGCATCAGTGCTCGAAGCACTTGCGAATTGACAACATTGTCATTTTGTGTATAATTTAACGAAATTAGCCATCAAAGAACGTTAGTCTTACAATGTTTAAATTCAAATCATAAGAAAGTCAGAAAAGAGCATGTTTGAATAATAAACACCACCACAAAAGGACCACTTGGCCATGTCGTCTTTGGTTACATAATGACCGAAGTACTCTACTTTACAGTATTGAATCAATTTTTCAAAATTTGTGACCAATGTTGTCAATGTCCAGGCAGTGTCAGCATTGCCAAAAGTAGAGACAAATGCCACCATTGCCCAGACATTGTCAACATTGCCCAGACTTTGGTCATATATTGCCCATAACACACACACACACACACACATATATATATATATATATATATA
>NW_013666333.1:204936-207786 GCF_000517525.1 Limulus polyphemus | reverse complement strand
ATATATATATATATATATATATACGTGTGTGTGTATGTATATATGTGTATATAGCTCGTAATGCGTTTGTGAAATTAATGGCAAATGTCTCTCTCTTCTAACCCTTCTGTATATTAATGTCTAATTTTTATGTGTTTGTAATTTAGTTTTCTCTCCAATATTCTTTAAACGAATCTGCTGATACAAGATTCACATGACAAACTCATGACTATTATAATAATGTATTGTGTATAGTCAATAATAACTTATAGTTGATAATTTATTAACCTTTGATCTTAGTATCGAACCTCAAAAATGTTTTTATTACAGCTAAGACAAGACATTTTTGTATCAACACGTACATACAATAAAAAACACTGAAGTAGATTACGAACTCTATAAAATCAGTTATTAGCTGTTACGTAATTATAACATTGATTATCCACACCATTTTGTGAATGTTCCTTTTTAAATATAACTCAGTTTTTTCACCAATATTCTTCAAACAAATCTGCTGACACAAGACTCGTCTGTTAAACTTATGACTGTTATGTTATCAAACCTCGAAAAATTTATTACAGTTAAAATAAGACAATTTTACAATAACAAATTCACACAATAAAACCCACTGAAGTAAATATGGACTCTGTAAAATCAGTTAACTTTAAAACTAAGAAGTTAGAATATCATAACCCAATCAATTTTGAGGAACTTGGATCACTTTAAACGTTTTAATTAACAAAATAAATCTAAGAATTGAACTACACCTTTTAAATAAATATGAACAGATTAGAACTTCCTTCCAGGCCACTTAAACTATTTTAATTAGAATATAAAAAAGTTTAAAACACACTTTATTCAAATTCGAATAAAGACAGGAAGATTATGCTTATACTTAAGATATGTTTCTTCAGACAATATACATGATTTGTAAGCTTGTCCTTTTTATAGATAACCTACACATGAAGGCATAAAAATGAAGTGAAAGAGCTATAAACGAACAATAACATTATAATAATAAATAAGACTATACAATTAATGCAGAAATGCATTTTTGACAAAAAAATCCACATTATCATTCTAAAAAGATTACGAAGCTAACTACAAACTTTATAGGGAGACGTCATCATATAATTATGAAATGATATGAAATGTAACATTTTTTATGAGGATACATCCAATGTCAGAAGAAAAGCAAATTATCTGTATCACAGATGTCATCTTATTTCTAAAGAACCCTTCAGTGGACTGCTGTTGTTAACTGCAAGTTTAGCATTAAAATAGTGAGAGTCTGACTTAGTGTGACTGTATATTTTAATCTTACGCTTGTACGGCTGCTTTAAAGTTGGTTGTCCATTTATATTTAAAGGTATTAAGTCAGGGGGCTGAGTAGAAAATACAGATTTTTCAATAGTTAATAAAGGTTGGCCATGAATGCTACAAGGACGAGCATCGTCTCCAGGAGGACCAATCACTTGCGGACTCTCTATCTGAGAAGTTACACTAGAGGAACACGAGACTGATCGTGTATATTCTTTATTTGTATTCAGTGCTGGTTTTCTATAATTCTGAGGCTGACTAGAGATTCCCTTGCTGGTTAGACTAGTTACAGGAGAATTTGGATGAATGAAAGAAAATTCAGATGTGGCTGATGATACCCCAGATTTGGAAAACTGAGAATTGGAGAGAGAGGGAGCAACTTCTGGGTTGGAGAGTATATGTTGAGCATAGAGAGATCGCTGAGAGAGAGCTGGTGACACCTGAAGAGAACGTGGAGAAGGTCTTTCAAAGTGGTTCCGCAAAGATCCTCTTCCTAGTGAGATCAGGGAAGAGTAAGAGCCCCCTGAACATTGAGGAGCCAGCCGAGGAGTGAGAACCAGGCGAGAGGGAGAGTGAACATCTGGTTCAAAGGGAATACCTATACTGCTTTCATCTAGTGGCTCAATGTCAGTGGAAACTGTATGTATAAAACATATAAATAAATATTAAACAAGAATATTCATCATTATCACAAAAACAAGCACTGCTTTAGTTTTCTCAAGGGAAAATGAAGAGAAAAACTTTAAACTGCTATTCTTTACATGAAAGTATGGGTAATAAAAGTTCTCTAAGAGTGTAGCTACAAACTTATAGTGGGTGAATGGTGGTTTACATACACTTAAAATACGTGTATTTATGGTACTCATGGGAAAATGAAGAGAAAAACTTTAAACTGCTATTCTTTACATGAAAGTATGGGTAATAAAAGTTCTCTAAGAGTGTAGCTACAAACTTATAGTGGGTGAATGGTGATTTACATACACTTAAGATACGTGTATTTATGGTACTATGTACTTTAGAAAACTATAAACGCTGATAAAACTCTAAATTTTAAATGCTACACTGTGGATAATTTGAATTCCAAACTTGTAACAGGTATTAACTGTTATTTAAATATATATATACATTTAAAAAAAGCTCTAGTCTCCGGCTCCAAATTGAGGTACACCAATAAAAATTTGTATATAACTCAAAATTATAATAAAAGATGAGAGAAATTCACATAGTTATTTAGATAATTCTTACTGCACAAAGAGGCATATCCCACTTCACTTCCAATACATCGTAAAAAGAGCAGACATGAAGCACATGGTGGAATTACACATTATATCAGAGGGGACGGGGTACGTGACAATACATCGTAAAAAGAGCAGACATGAAGCACATGGTGGAATTACACATTATATCAGAGGGGACGGGGTACGTGACAATACATCGTAAAAAGAGCAGACATGAAGCACATGGTGGAATTACACATTATATCAGAGGGGACGGGGTACGTGACAATACATCGTAAAAAGAGCAGACATGAAGCACATGGTGGAATTACAC
>NW_013666333.1:193574-204536 GCF_000517525.1 Limulus polyphemus | reverse complement strand
CTGTACGTTTTTCTCTCAAGTTAAACAAGCATCAAATTTTAAATGTACTTCACTTTTAGTAACTAATGCGAATCTAATATACATATCTTCTAACGTCATTTCCTCTGAGATAATTTTTGAATTTAGTAGAAAACAGTAAATACCTCTAGCTTAGGGTTCATAAAGTTTCCAAAACAAGACTCACATTCTATATAGATACAACATAGACTTCTTATATCTCATTCTTCTAAAGTAATGTAGGTATAGGGATAGAGAATTATTTTTCACTTTTAAAAACATCAGAACTTTGGAGGGAAGAGAGAAACATATAACATCAGTTTGAGTTGAAATGCAAAGTGGAAAACAAGTTGAGAAAAAATTGTTTTAAAAGGCCCTTTTTCTTATACAAACACTAGAAATAGTGGTTAGGTGTAGAAGGAAAAACGGAAATATGGGTAATTAGCTTTGTAGGGCCTTAAATAAATACAACACTTAAGAGTACATTTACTAAAACTCCACATCTGAGTTGTTGAAAATACCCAACAACATATATATACGACTTTAGCGTTTAATTTCTATTTTTCCACTTTTGCCGAATATTTGGGGGAAGGGTACTTCTTGACATTCATTTCCTTGTACATCAGTTAATGTACTCACCTTATTTCAACACAGTTTTAGTGAACGTTTCTCTAGTTTTTGGCATTAACACGAGAATTTGAAAGAATGAACATGATAACTAGATGAGAGCTCATTTACATATATAATTCAACTAACCATAGTGATGTTATTGTAAGATATGTTTAATAGAGCTGTTAAGATGCGAATAAAACCAACTCACCAGACATTCCATCTGAGCGTTTACCCATATAAGGTGTACACTGTTTCTCTGCAACAGGCCTCAGATCACCGAAACGCTGAAGGTATTTGCTGGTGTTGTGGTGGCACATCAAAGAGGTCTGCATGTAGCTATCAGATAGGGTATGTTGCAGAGTGTACAGATGCCTGGCGACATTAAATAATACATTTCAGTTGAACAAATTTACCACAAAGTCAATTTTAACTCTGTGCACTGATAATCACAAAATGAAAACAAGCTAATCTCTTTTAACATACATAAAACAAGGGGCCATTTTTCCATCAAGGCTTTCCTTGCACACCCACCCTTGTAAAGCAAAAAATTTAAACCTTTTTATTTTTTAGATAATCATTGATTCTCCTCATACATTTTTGGAAAGCTTCCACTACTGCTGTCGGCAACTCATTCCATATGTCAATCACACTTTTAGAAAAATAACTATTTCTTAATAAGACCTATAACGTGTCCTAAATATTAAACTTTAGAACTCTTATACTATTATCTTCAAAATCCACCAGAAGACAATGTGAGGCCTTTATACTATAAATCCCCTGAATAATCCTCTAAACTCCAATAAGATCATTTATAACTTACCATTCTTTCCAATTTTACACAAATGTAGAATAGCTATAACTGTTCTGATGTAAATGGGCACTGGCTAATATAATTGTTTCTTATCGTTGAAGGAAATAAAAATAGTTTAAAACTCTATTTGCATGCATAAAACAATGTGAAGCTCGAGTATAAATCTTGTTTCAAAATATAAGGATAACAAGAATAATTACCCATACCTTTTTGTTAGTCCTACATCAGAAAGTTGAGGAACTAAAGTCTGTGACTTCCGAAGAACTTCTCGCCTACCCTTACTACGACTCATAGCATCTCGCAAAGAAAACATCCAATCATCCAAGCCATGTGGTGTCCATAGTAACAACTGTCCTTCCTGCCCTACTTTGATGGCTATTACTCCATCTCGTTTTTTGTCTGCCCATTGAAGGCCATCGACATCAGCCAGATTAACCTACCAATATTTATAAACGATTTCTCTGGTATTTGATAAATAATTAGTTCAAAAGAGATATCAATCTAAAACTATAAATTGGTCTCGTTCTTTATTAAAAAGTTAAAACACAGACAAAAATTTAGAAAATGTCAGCTCCTCTACGATTGTTGTTTAAAGTAATTCATCATTTTCTGAACGTGAAGGGCTTCATGTATTTTAGACTTGATGTTTCGGAGTTTGTATTGAGTAAGGAAGGAAGACAGCCTTAATGGCCTTCTTATCATCTTGATTTTTCTTATGACGTTCTTATATAATATGAATGTGGAACTTTGAAGTACAAAGTTTAATGTTTCAACAAGTAAGATTTTCATAAAGCAGTAAACATATGCACAAATTGTACTTTTAAAAAGTTACAAACTGAGCAGTGTTATATAAGCATATTAAAGCAAGATAATTTTCTGATGCTATAGACATGGGAAAAATAAGTTATTAAAAAAAACAAATCGTTTTCTCTCTTTTTTGTCGAGAACTTGAAAAACATATCAAAATATTTTGTATGATGTCTCAAATGAACAATGCATTCAAATATTATACCCATGGCTTTATAAATATTGAATAAAATATTGTATTTGAATCTATCATGACCTCTCAAACTAATATTCAAAGTTCAACTAAGAATTTCTAAATTACAGAGGTTGAGAATGTTATATTTAAATTATTTTGGAGCCTCACCACAATGTTACAATCCATATCACCCTGTACAATCATGCACTATCTAACGACCGAGAATCTTGTCAACATAGTTTGTATTGCAAAAGACTCCGTCATAAAACTGTTATGTCCACAGCACATCGCTCCTCTCCGCAAGCACCTGTTTCAACAGCCCAATAACACTGATAACCATACGCAATACTTCTAGCAACTTGACCAGTATGACTTCATATGGAACAGCATGATTACCTATTTAATTCTCCAACTGCTTGATGATGTAATGATTGAACAGATGTAACAATTATCTGTTGGCCGTTTTTCCAGATGAGATCGTTCTTTATTGAATATCGTTGCATGGGAGACATGGCATTTGTCACTGAACTTTGTGTCCATGGCTTCTCACCTGTTATACGACACAACACTTTGCTGACCAAGGCTATGATATGGCTTGCTGCAAATCTCTTTCTCGATAATCATGGTGTCATAACACTGATCCGTATCAGTTTGTCATTAGGTTCAAGGGATTCCCCTATCTTTATGACCTGAGTGAATATTTTTTTATTATAAAGAGCTGTTACACATCTATTCCGAAAGAGATAAAAAAATTTATGCCAAACAATGTCAAAATGTAATTCTGGTACATGCCATTCCACTGCTGTCATATATTGGCTGTAGTTGTCACATGACTTGCTGAATTAGAAATTTTAAAATTGTTTTAATATAACACACTCAACCCTCAATAGAAGGTGAGTATTTCAACATTTTGTGTCGAGTTGCGGACTCTTTCATTTAATAGTAATTATTACACATTTTAATTATCAATCAGCATGAGAGCTATTGTAAATTATCAGGATATTAAAAAATCTGCCCTGACCCTCTCCTCATACTATTCTTCTGAAACCAAAGCGCTACAAGTTCAACTACCAAGCTCAAGTCTGAAGCAAACAAAAGTCAATCCTACCCATTACTATATCCTTTAATTCACCATATATTTGCAAACACACTAAACTAGACCAACTGATGTATTAAGTATATATATTTGGTTCATATGGTCCTCTGAAGTGGTACACCTACTAGTTATGAAAAAATCTACTTTTGTCTTAAACGTGTTCTGAGACTGATGCTCTACCTAATGAGCAAACAGACATATTTGCAGTATACTTGTGGATTAACAATTAAATAAATTATAATGTTGTTCTAAATATTTGAAACTATAAAAATTACTTCAAAATTTACAAAAAAATGTGTTTGTCTGCATTGGAATTATTACTCCTTCTGACAGCTTATGTTAAGATTTGCAAAAAATATATTTAAGTACATATCAGCATAACTAGGCTACAAGAATACTTTCACACTTTGGACTTTTCATATATTGTACAGTGTAATTAATTGAAAAGTAACAGTACATGATAATTCAAGCAAGAAAAATGATAGTTTATGTTTGTGAATTTTTATGATTATAACTACATCATTTTATTTATAATAATTACTTTTAATAATTAAAATTTCACTTGAAAGAATGTAATGTAATGCTTATAGCTTTAAAACACTAACGCAAGGATGTAAATACATAAGACATTTATCAAAAACCCATACTCTTTCAATCACCTGCTTCTTACCCCAACATAAATTTATCAAATAGTTTTGAGGTATTTCAAGACAATATCTATCATGCCTCTGTATTATTCTCAGATACACCAATAATTGGTAGATTCTGTTGAATAACAGGAATTTCAATCAGGGAATGTATCGTTGTGTAATTCTGAATCTTCTGATTTTTACTGGGTTGTGAAAGAAAGAGACTGAACACAAACCCAAATTTCTCTGCTGGAGTTTACCCTCTTTAGGCTGGCTTTTTATCTGGTCAGTGCACATATTGTACACTATTTAAACCTCTGCTTAACATTTTGATTCAAATTTGGCCAAGTCAAACCACCATTGCTCTTTACTACACGTGTGTGTAACATCTTGCTCCAGTCTTTGTGTATTGCAGTTTGAAAATTTTCTGCCTAAGAGGTCTGTAGACCATTAGCTGCAACACAGATTGAGAACTACATCTTGGAAATTATGGTACAGCACACCTTCCTGCACTCGTAGTTGATCAATATAAGTACCACAGCTTATGTGTCTCTATGCTACGTTCTTTTGTTTTTCTGATCATAATTTCCCTTGTTGCACAGCAAGGAGCATTCATACTAGATTTGGGTCTTTTAGTTGTTATTGTCTAAGCTCATGAAGCATTAATTGCGGTATCCAATCACTAGTTGCATCACCTACCATATATGGCTTGACATCATTATAGCACAAACGGTTTTAATTGCTACATGGTTTCCAAGGTTGGGATATTCGATAAAAGGACAGGATCATATCACGCAGTAAATGATTCATTGGTATTTCTGTACTGCAGGCCCAAACGATGCAGTAAGCAAAGGCCTGCTCCTTCAATGTTGTGATCCAACATGCAATCATCCCTTCTGGATTTTTAAAGTTCCAAAGCCACCTCAGTGACGCATAATCCACCTGAATGATGAACTTTCTACCATGCTGGTAATGTAGTTAGTGTTGCATGAAAACCATAACTGCAAATAGTTCATTCTTTGTCATACAGCATCTGCAAGCAGGATCTGTGAGCTTACGGCTAGCTTACATGATTACACATAAGCTTCATCCTTGAACTGTGATAACACTACCCCAATTCCACTTTCACTGGCAATAGTATTAAACCCAACACCCTATTGTGGATATGCCAACACTGGAGCTTCAACTAAAACAAGCTTTAGTGACAAGAATGCTTGTTTGCACTCTTTTAACCCTCTAAAAGGTGCTTCGGATTTACTGAGGGCAGATGATTGTGTGACAGTCTTGGAGAATCTGGTCACAAAACGTCAGTAATACGATGCAAAACCAAGGAAACTAAAAATTTCTCATTTGCTCACAGGTTGAAGCCTCTGTGATCTTGGCAGGGTTCAGCAAAGACTCCATCTCTACCCACAATATGACCAAGAAGTTCCACCTGTATACACAGGAGTGTACGTTTCCCTATTTCAACTGGAAACCTGTTTTATGATCTACTAAAGTCCTATTTTCAAGCTTTCAGCAGCAGACCTAAACATGTGCAAAAACACCAAAACATTATCGTAATATCCCAGGCATATTTCCTATTATAGTCCCAAGTAGATTCTTCAAGAAATCAAGTTAACACAAAAACTAGTTTGCCCCTGAAAAAGTAAGGTCCAACTTTCGAGCGCACTCAGGTTATAGGGTATCGTATTTTTGTGTCCCATTGTAGCCCCTTTAGCATAAGCTCTCAGGCTGAAAGGCATTATGCAAAACTCAAACAAACCATCATGTGTGGTGTAAAGAATCTTAGCTTGATTCTCGTCATCCAATTTTATTTTCCACTATCAAGATACCAGGTCTAAAGACGTCCATATATTCAGAGGAAAAAGGCATCAATGTAAGTCACCTCGTTCACCAATCAAACGTCGCCACAGATCTTTGTTGTTACTCCTATTCTTCCAAACATTTGCCACTGAAAGTGACAATGCACTTTGTGAAAGCTGTACGATTCCGTTCTTTAACAGCCGTTGTATCTCATATTGGCTACATCCTAGTGCTCCAGGGAAGACTGTGTATTGGTTGTTTAAATGAACATGAATCACAGAAGAGTTTTCTTAAGTGTCTTATGTATACTGTTAGTTTGTAACACATTAAAATGTGCACAAATTAAATATTTTTGGATTCCCTGTTGTGACAGCGGTATGTTTATGGACTTACAATCCTAAAATCTGGGCTTGACTCCCCATGGTGGACAAAGGAGATAACCCAATTTGGCTTTGCTCTAAAACAAAGAAACAAATTTATTTTGTAAAATATTGTGATATTCCAATTGTGCTGTAATATTTCTGCCAGTTTTCTTTTCCAAAATTTGGGAAAAAAGCATGTGTTACAAGACACTTTAAAGTGAGCTGTGACTGATATAAATGATTTTTTTTCTTATTTATTTTACTGGGAAGATATACGAGAGTTGTTTAAAAAGTTTATGGTCTGACCTAAACAAAAACAGAATGTATGATTTTTTTAGTTAAATGTTAAGTTTAAACCTTTTTATAAATAAACAACATGTTACATATAACTCGACGATCTGATTTTGTGTGTTGCGGATTTTTAAAGGAAATAAATGAACAGTGTTAAACGTCATGAAGAAGATCGAACTTCGTGCCGTGATCAGATATTTTGTTGAAAAGAAAATGGTACAGCAAGAAATCCCACAAGATATAGAAGCAACATTAGGAGAGTGTGCATATTCAACAGTAAAAAGTTTAAGTATGGTAGACTATCACGTGAAAATGATTCGAAGTCAGGTTGTACATCAACCACAACAGAAATTGTAGATACAGTTCACGATTTGATTATTTATGATAGAAGAAGTGCCATTAGACAGGTAGCAAAGGAAGTGGAAATAGGTAAAAGTACTGTAGCAAGCTTTTTGAATAACAGTTTGGGTATGAGTATGGTTACTATGGGTTCCAAAAATGTCACTTAAGCAGAAACGAATTCGAGTTACTGAAAGGCAACGCCTGCTCCAATGGTTTCAATAGATTCGTAACTATGGATGAAATGTTGGTTTACAACTTCGACCCAGAGACAAGAAGGTAAAGTTTGCAATGGAAACACCTAGGTTCACCCACCCCCAAAGAAGTTCAAGTGTTACAATCCTCACCTGGAAAGGTCATAGCATCTTGTTCAAGAGAATGCCATAATTACATGCAGAACATCTGCACGAAATTTTAAAAAAATACCCAAATATACCGCACTAAAAGCATATTCTAAACTAGTTATAGGATGAACAAATTAGTAGCTATTTCAGCTATGTAACATTTTCATTCTAATAAAAACCCAATTAAGGTTGTATAAGAGTGCAAAACAGAAATGTATTTGGAATGGGGTCAAACCATTAAAGGAGATTACTATGCATCCTCAATCAACAATTGCATCAAGAAATCAAAGAAAAGAGAAAAGGTGTGCTTTTTAATCAGGACAGTGCCCCAGCTCCCAAATCACGTGATGCTTTGAACATCATCTATGTTGTTGGCTTCGTCAGTCGCCACCCATACTCACCGGATTTAACTCCAAGTGACTTTTTCTGTTTTCTAACCCTAAAATCTTTGTAAAAGGTCAAATAATTCAGACTGATGATGATTTCATACATATCGTCCAGTCATGAATTAATGACCAAGAAGGATATAAAGGTATATAAGAACACCTCTAGTGCAAGTGTACAGACTCAGGATAAAGTTATTTTAGAAGGGTATAAAGGTATATAAGAACACCTCTGGTGCAAGTGTACAGACTCAGGATAAAGTTATTTTAGAAGGGTATAAATGTATATAAGAACACCTCTGGTGCAAGTGGTATAGACTTAGGAGAAGATTGTATTGAAAAATAAATCATAGTTGAATCAGTATCTCTTTTTTTTATAGGTCAGGCCATGAATTTTTCGGTCGCCCCTCGTACATGCACTTGTAAATTTTGTGATTACAACCATCACGCTGGTTAGTATAGGGTGTTAGAAAATTCACAATAGAGACCACTACTTTTTGTGAGTATAGCTTTAGAATAATTAAAACCTTGGTTTGTATTTTACCTCCAGTTCTTGTACTACTAGCCTCAATGAGGCCGCATGGGCGAAACGTTGACTGAAATAAAAACTTCATTATTATCGGGAGAATAAAGGTTGTTTTATTTCTTTTTGTTCGATATTCTGTTCGATACATGGTAGACTGTAAATGAGTAATGAAGGGTTTCAACCTAAGTAAGTTAAACTTCCATAAAATGTGATACAAATTCCTTTTGTGGGTAACAAGAAGGTAAGTGTGATTTTGTATGAATTATTGTAACTTGTGAGCCAACAAGATAGACATTTTTAATAGTCATGGTCATATTAAGAACATTTGGACAACTAAAACTCACCATCATCTCTGAGAACTAATGTGAAAGTTTTGATCATTGTTGATGTTTTTAAACATGATTGTAGTTTTTTGTTTATCTATGAATACAAGTACAACGCTGTCTAACAGAGCTAGCTGATCTGTCTAGATATACTACTATATTTAGTGAACAGAAATGTCAGTTGAAGCTTTTTCCTTTGTTTGTTTGTTTTTAATTATGCACAAAGCTCCACAAGGGCTATCTGTGCTCTGCCCACCACGGGTATCGAAACCCGGTTTCTAGCGTTGTAAGTCTGCAGACATACCGCTGTACCACTGGGGGGCATTTTCCTTTGTATGTGTGTGTGTTGTAAACTGTTAACAATCAACCAGTAGTTGATCGCTATTTCATTTAACTTTTAAGCCATGGCTCAGCATTACCCGTTATTTGATGTTCTAAAAGTTTTATTTTAAGGTTGTTAAATCTAGACCTTTCATAATTTACAGTTCTTCACCTAAGACCAAGATCCGCATACAATATCAAATAGTATTGTGTTATCTGTAAGAATAAGTATAATATGTAACTAGGTTCCAATTTAAAAGCCCAAATGTTGAACTTAAGCCTGTTTATAGTTAAAACATCAGTTACAATCTTAAGTGTAATGGTAAAACGCTGGCCTTCAGTACACTATTCAATACTGTTGTACAAAACTTCCTTAAAAATCAACGGAACAATACTCTCCACTTGTGAATAGAAACCAGGGAAAGTCGGCTATGAAATACTTTTGTATTAAATTCCCTGTTATGAGTTAAAATCAAAGTATCGGGAAGTGAAAATCTATTGTTAAACTGATCGTCAAATACATATCAGTGTGTTGGTTATTTAAGTATTTCCAAACTATAAAACTATTGAGAATGTTTCATGTCATTTAAAACCGCAAAAGTATCCTTTGATAGATTGTTTAGGCAGAATATTCATGATGAGTGCACAGGACTGGGCGGCAACTGTCTGTTGTAGAAAAAACACAAGTGTAGAGGATGACGTCTCGAACGTCTTCCGTCTTCAGGTTAGTGTGTGAACAAACAAAAATGGCAGTAGTTTTGGTTTGATATCTCCCAAGGTTCAAAAGAATCTTTGGGGTCTGGAAATCAGCCCGGGATGTTCAGAAACTGTTGTTTCTCTTCACCTCGCAAGTGAGGTTGAGAGTCAAAAATAAATTTGAATGTGGAGAGACTTGGGGCTTAGTATGTTTAGAAGAGCTGTTTGGCGTGAAGCATTAGGACGTGGCTTGGTGTATGCCGCCTAGAGTCGACCAGAAAAGAAAAGCAAACCCACTTTCACTAGTTAAGCACAGAATATTCTACCTGACTACAGTCCAGTGAAACCAAAATGCAATTAAGGCTACATGGGGATACCATTGAAGGAAGGAGTGATAGGCATAAGAGAACTAAATCAACTTTATTTGTCTATGGCCTTGTGGTCTTCTTGAAGGGGGAGTGATTGAATGGAGTTTTTTGACTGAAGGGGAATCTGTCAATTGGGATGTTGTTATCTTTATCATCACTGGGGATGGGCGTTGTAAGAGGGATAACGTGCCACACGTCTCGTCGGTAGGTTCGTGACTCAGAGGCAGAGGATAATAGGGAAAGTTATGCGACCATGATGGTTTTAGGGTAAATATCAGCTTGGTATCCTTTGTGTTTGGTAGTTGTATGGGTTTGGATTTTTCCGGTCTAATGTTGTTGTATGGTAGTAAAATGTTCCGGTTTCGTGGGTTGTTGTAAGTGTCGTCTGTGTTATCTTGTCTTTGCTTGCAGAGGCTAGAATGGTAGGCATCTGGGTTTATTGGTTAGTGACGGTGTTGCATGGACGACTCACTTGGGGTGTTCGTTGGAAGTCGTGGTTTACGATAAGTTTTTCAGCTCTGAAGTGAAAGAAGTCTAGGAAGCATCCATGGGAACGAATGAAATCCACTGTTTTTCGGGGAGATGACAACTTTCATACGGTATGATGGATTTCCTGTTTTTCTTTAGATAAACAGGTGAAATGCATGTATTTTGGTGCGTGTGTATTTCTCTAGGGCTTGATGTATCTCTTCAGTGGTAATGGATTGATCTACGATTCCCAGAAAAACTATATGTAGGCTGACACTGCTTTTGGAGGATTGGCATTTCACGGATGGGTTAAAGTTGCCACATATATCTTCTCTAGGTCTTCAGAAGACTAGAAGTTTATGGAAATGTTTTGAACGTTCTTAAGTGTGAACGATGGTTCTGAAAATTTCGCTCGGGTGACTTTAGCCTTAAAAACTGTGATGGCAGGGGGCGACATGCTGGAATTGATATTGATGCTCTGGAGACGTTTGTTGAGTCTAACCCAAGGCAACACACTCGTGAAATGGCCCTGAAAATATGGGAAAACTCCTTAAAGAAGGTGTTTGGGTGCCTCACGAACTCTCGGATGATCATCGTTTCCTACGTGT
>NW_013666333.1:180148-193331 GCF_000517525.1 Limulus polyphemus | reverse complement strand
AAACCAATGGCTCAATCCTAGACAAATATCACTTCCGACCCCAAAACCTGAACACCATCCGCAGGAAGTGATGCTTTGCATTTGGTGGGACATCAAGGAAGTAACTCATTTTGAACTCCTCAATCCACAGCGAACTGTCAATGCAGAAATCTATAGTCAGAAACTGGAACGTTTAAATCAAGCCCTTCATCAGAAACGCCCTTTACTTTAATCGGAAAGGTGTTCTTCTCCACGACAATGTACATCCACATGTGGCATGTTTGACGCAACAAAAGATTATGGAGTTGGGTTGGGAAGTTCTCCCTCACCCACCATATTCTCTAGATATGGCACCATCAGATTACCATCTTTTTCGTTCGCTGCAACACCATATTAATGGGGAAACGTATGCAAATATGGAAAGTGTTAAAAAGGACATCGACATGTTTTTTGCTTCAAAGCCAAATGATTTCTTTAATCAGGGTAAGAATGGAGACTATTTCATTTAATAAACTTTTTGTTTTTTTATATATATAAGTTATTTGGGTTTTTTTCATCTAAAAAAAGGCGACATTAATTTCTTGACGACCTAATACTTGCAGATAAAGTCCGCAACTTCCCGGAGAGGAGAGTCATTAAGTAGTCCAATGATTATAGCTGGCATTGTAAACATCGTCTTAAGGGTTTCAACAAAGGTCTTAACAGTCTGAGACCTCGAGAAAAAAAGCATGTGAGCTGTTACAGGTCTTTTATAGTATCCTGGTGGATTGTGGAGGATGTTTTGTGAGTGGTGTTTATCCCTGGTTCTGATTGGAGGAATGGCTGCACGTGGCTTCAACCAAAGGTAGCTATAGGCTTCTAACCTCTAATCTGGAATTCTTGATGAAAGTAGAGATGTAACCATCCTGTTTAAAACATTCTACGATCTTTTGGCATTCTGTTTTGATGGATGTCTCATCACAAATGTTTTCTGCTCTCTTGTTCGGCCATTGTATTATACCACATTTTACCGAGGTTGGATGACAGGACTGGAAGTGCAAGTATCTGTCAGTGTGAATATATTTTCTGTATACAGTTGTGGTGATTTTTCTTTTCTCTCATTGTCTGCTGAAAAGTATGTCAAGAAATAATAGGCTGTTTTGTTCCTATGAAGATGGAAGACTTTCGAAACATCGTCCTCTACACTTGTGTTTTTTCTACAACTGGCAGTTGCCGCCCATTCTAGTGTACTCATCATGCTTAAGTGTCATCTGTGTAACCTCAGTAGTACAGAGGTTTTATATGGTCTTGATATTTCCGTAACCATTTTTATTCATGATAGCAAAGCAATACACATTAGTCATCAAACGAGCTAAGCTCGACCCTATGGCTACACCATCAGTTTGTTGATATCCTTTGAACAGTGAATGAGTTTCCTTCCTTGGAAATTCCAGACACTTTTTTAGTTAGTTGACTTACTTTATCTACATCTTTAACTAGCAACTCACACCAGATACCTATAGTTTCATCTTATGGTAGAGCCAGATTAACGAGTAACCTAACCAAACTATAGCTTGCCCCACCCCCCAAAAAATAGAATCAGCAAACGTTTTCTAGTAGTCAATGACTATGATTGCTGTTCATAATTTATAACTTGCGGTTTATGATCCTTTCTTGAATAGACCAGTTTCAAGTTACTTTTTATAAATAGGCAGATCTGATTGGCCGCCAGAAAAGCTTATGACGTCTATCTGAGTTTCTTGGAAAGTTTATTTCTCTAATTTCCGAATATAATTCATCAATAAATGAGGTCTAGCTAGTATATTTTGTTAAAATATAAAATTGTTCTTTTAAAAAATATATATATATATATTTATATGAATAAGTATTTGTGTTCTTGCTTTACTGTTTTTGGTTGTCTAATTTGGAATGTTAAACATGCATGTAAATATTTCTATATCTGTAAGTTCATAATACATATGGACGTACATATAAGGGCCTTTGCTCTATCTTACTCTTAGCTTGCCCCTCCCCCTCCCAACCCAATAACTTTATCTGGCCCTGTGTTTAAAGGTATATTAGTATACAAAGATTCAATATCACAGCTTAAACAATACACACGTTTTTGGAAATTTAACTATTTAATCTATTCTATAAGTTCAAACTATCTACCAGCAGTATGCTCGTTTTTATGTTTTGGGACGTTCGATGAACCTTCAGTTAAGTTCTTACGTAACTTTGAGCATAAAAATATAGTTGACGTAGTACTATTTGATATTATATGTGGGCGTTGACATAATGTAAATTACGAAACGGCCATATTTCGTAGCACAAATACTAACACACTTAATATTTAATGTACTGGATTATTGTAATGGCTTATGTTGTTGGTCAGATTTTTTTTTGAATTATTTAGCAAAACGCATTCGAAATCTGGTCCATTTAATGATAAAATAATTTTATTTTTTCACAGTCCGGCTCAATGGTTAACGTGCTAGACTTTGGATCTGAGGTTACAGGTTTGCACTTCATTATTACCAAATAATCTATCTCCGCATTTTGATGCTGTTTGTGCATTATAAGAGTAACGGTCAAATCTCACTTTTTGGTTTGACAAGAGAAGCCCAACAGTTGGCTGTGGGTAGTGTTGATTAGCTTCCTTCCCTCTAGTCAATCATTTCAAAATTAAAGACGGCTAGCGAGAATAGCTATCGAGTAACTTTACGTAAAAATCAACAAAAGAGTTCTACAGTTATATTTGCTAACGATAGGCCTAACTTCACAACTAAACAACGTCTAAATAGACATTCCACTTAGTTGCTAATTTCATATCTCATATGCTTCATCGCAAACAGAAACTCAGAACTGACATTACTGAACTAATTTAACTAAAAGCAACAAACAAACTGATTAAAGTTTACACTGATTACTCGTTAACTGACAGACTAACACACAAATCAATCCTAATTTACCCTAGTCTTAACTCGCGGTTTATACTGTTCATATTGTTCTAAAACTATGGATAAGATTCCACACGTTAAGTCACGTGCTCACCACACTACGATAAACCATTCTCTGACCAAACAACGATACAAACGTTTAAATTAAAAACATGCCTATAACTAAAATATACAAGCACCCTGTTTACTTGAGCAAATGCACAGATAGATTAAGCACAACGCTTCTCACGCCCCTGTGATTTCTAAAACTGTTTTATTGTTTAACAGCATAAAAGTGTGAAAGGTTTATGACAAGATCTAACAAAAAAAACAAACAATAAAAGCGAGTGGATTTTAGATATAGCCCCTTACTTCTTTACAAAACTGTATGTGAGCAAATAAATCATGTTCAGATATACATGCACTCTAAGTGTAAGGCAAATGAGGGATCAGCACCTTTGATAACACCCTTTTTTTATATAATAAAGGAAAACCAGAACATCCAAATTTCACTACCATTCAATAACAAATCCATAGTAAGTATTATTCATTGATAATAAAAAATGAATGAAAAAAATAAGCTGTTATCAAATTTTGGTGAAAAATTAAATAAAAAGAATGGGATGTTATAGCGCCATCTATTAAGCATAAATAACACTTGTTAAGAAAATATCTTTCAAAAATATTGAATCTTTTACTGTTAATCAAATCATTTTAACTCGTAGTTTATCAGAGAAACTATTGTTATAAATAAGAAAAATAACTTTACATATTCTCGTGTTATTCTGTATTTTTCTTGATCTTCAGAAGTCTACCTCTTTGACAAAAATATTATGTACAATACATAATTCATACCAAATAACAGCTAAGAAATCATGGAGCTACGTTTATCTATATTTCCATTAAATCATAAACATATATTTTTTTTACAAGCACAACAAACAGCATGCCAAAATAAATGCTATATTTATAAAATTGTAATATGATTTAGTGGTGTTTCGTGTTCTTGGAAGGTATGACAAGTCTAGTTTTGAAATGCTTGATTGTGACCTAACTGATCATCCATTTTTAATATATGGAAAAATGAAACTTAGACAGGTATTGGATTGGACTCGACTCTCTTTTATATATAGAAATATTTTTATCTTGTATCGTGGCCTGTTATTATAATATCGTTTAATCTTATCTCACGCCCCCTCCCCCAGTGGCACAGCGGTATGTCTGCGGACTTATAACACTAGAATCCGGGTTTCGATACCCGTGGTGGGCAGAGCACAGATAGCCCATTGTGTAGCTTTGTGCTTAACTTTAAAAAAATCTTATCTCATTTTAATATCATTTATTTGTTGAAATATAACTTAAAATGTATGACAGCGACTGATTTTAGAAGTAGATATAAGCATCACTAACATAATGTGTTTAGTTTGGTAAAAATACTTTCTAAAAATTATTGTTGCTTTATTATGAAAAATGATTACCAACTATTACAATCTATTGAAACGCACATAGTAAAAAATATGAGCTAAGGTGATTATTTTCGATGATACTAGTTGGCTGCCATCTCTTGTGGAAAACTCACACTTCCTGGTTGATTATGAAAATAATCGTGAAAAATTAATTCTTTGTTGGAAAATTATGTCTTTATACGCATAAAAAAACACCAGATATTTCTCAACTAAACTTTAGAATAACCAAACAAATTAGCGAAATGATGAAAGTATTATTTCAGTAACGATTTCATGCGAAATTTGGTTTTATTACAATTATAGTAAATTTTCCGTTTAACATATATTCTAATGAAGTGAATAACATGACATGAAATTTATATATTTTCCTTTAAATTATATTGAAAAGATATTAATAATGTATTAAAGTAAAAAAATGTAGATATTTTACTCGTCCTTTGGAACATCTGTGTTTCAGAAAGTTAAGCAGTTTAATGGTTTTTTTTTTTATCAAATATAATCACAAGCAATATAAACAATTTGAACGACACAGTTATCATGAAATATTGTAAAAGAAAAGACTTACGTTTAGGAAACAATTTAAAGAAACACTTACCTTAAATTGAAAGCTTCCCATTTCTGAAGTTCCCACTTTCGAACCTTTTTTGAAGCAAGCTAAGTAATCTAGAGTTAGCACAAAATAGCGCTCCTTCCAGCGACTGAAGAATTTGTCTCTTTGTTGCCATAGTAACCCCTTCTTTAGCGTAGTGGTTTCAGGCATGGCAGCCTTAGATGTTGATTCCAATTCAGCAGAAGTCATCTTGAATGGTTTTTGAAATCGATTTATGAGTTGTATTTTAGTCACCTGCCATCATCACATTCGCCAAAGTTTCATATGGCTAAATAGACAGATAAAACTCAGAAACTCTAGTTCGCCAACAAATATCAAACAAGTGATACTACAGCATACTACTCATAAGGTTGGTCACAAAAGAAAATATTAGACACTCTATCAGTGTCACATATACAACTGACCTGTTATTACTCAGAGATTTGTCCTGGCTTGTGAATTTTTTTATATATGTTTTTTATTACTCACTAATAATAGTAATTCGGTTCCTTCGCAAATATATGATGTAAGCGTAGGTTTGTGCACAAGATATAACATGATAAAAGAAAGAAAAACTGGTTGTAAAGAATACAAGCTGAAAAAAACAACACTGTTAGTCAAACTAGTAATGAAATATATAAATAGCTATTAATTAAAAGATAATAAAGTCACTGAACATAACAAGTATTATGATGTACAATTTGTACTTTTCAAAAGTTTTTAATTTCAAGAATAAAACTTCATAGAAAAGAGACACGGATATGAAACAATTGGTCCAATGAAAATGAGCGAAAGTAGCGAATTCTAAAGACGTGAATTAACCTGTATAAAGAAGAAACAGTACTTATCTACACAGCTGGGCGTACAAAACATTTATGGAACTTCACCACAAATAACAAGTAAATATACACTGTGCACAAAACCGCTAGGAGCGTTTTAATTTTCCATATCGATCCCAGTAGTTCCATATAAGGAACTTGAGCCCTAACGTCAGGATTGAAGAGAAACAAATTCTGATATAAAAAAATCAATACTTTCTAGCCGAAGTAGTCA
Organism: Limulus polyphemus; assembly: GCF_000517525.1. Classification (NCBI taxonomy): domain Eukaryota; kingdom Metazoa; phylum Arthropoda; class Merostomata; order Xiphosura; family Limulidae; genus Limulus; species Limulus polyphemus. The sequence continues at coordinate 187,326 of NW_013666333.1, read as the reverse complement.
CACCACATTATATTATGCTGTATAATTACCTAATATCTTGTTTAAACTGTTTTCTGTGCTGGCAGGGCTAGCATCAATACTATTACCAACAACTTCAGAACGTAAATGGTCTCGCTCCCGACCCCTATTGGGACGCGGTGTCAGTTATCGTTTGGAAACTGTAATTAGCAGACGACACAACAAGCTACAGATGCGTCACGTGATATAAAACAAAGGAACATACAGAAAATGTAGCAGACACACACACACACGCAGAAAAAAATCATTTCTAAAAACTCCGATGCTGTGATCATCGTAAATACACTTGGATACAACGAAGTGTGTAGGTGTACATGCAGCAGTCAAACTGACACTAACAGCCTGGCAACAAATAAAATAAAATATTTACTCTCGTCTGTTTACATTGTAACTACGTGGACTCTGTAGCTATTGTTCTGGCTTTACTACGCTCTCTCTAAGAGCAGACAGATATACAATAGGTACGAATTACATAAATCGCCGGGCGTTGTTACAATCATTACACCGAGAAGTAAAAGAATACACTAAAAAACAATGAAAATAGTAATGGTGATTTTTAAATGAATACAGATCAGTATTAGCTCTTCTAACGCAGCACAATTATGCTTCTAACCCGAGTCACGTTTAACATGCCTTGAAATATATGTGGCACACGCACCCAGCCAAATATAGCCAGCTGACAAAAGTCACGTGACAGAGGGAAGGGTTACATTTACTTTAAGTATATTTTTGTGGATATGCTGCTTGGAATGTAATCAACTAATGACGTGAATTTTCTCATGATATTTACTCATATTAAATGTAATCGAGAATTAGGAGTGTAATGTTCAACGTTCTGTTTGTTCTTGTCTCCACATAGTAATCAGGAAGTAGGAGTGTAGCGTTCAAGGTTCTGTTTGTTCTTGTCTCCACACAGAAATCAAGAAGTAGGAGTGTAATGATCAACATTCTGTTTGTTCTTGTCTCCACACAGAAATCAGGAAGTAGGAGTGTAATGTTCAATGTTCTGTTTGTTCTTGTCTCCACATAGTAATCAGGAAGTAGGAGTGTAATGTTCAACGTTATGTTTGTTCTTGTCTCCACACAGAAATCAGGAAGTAGGAGTGTAATGTTCAACGTTCTGTTTGTTCTTGTTTCTACATAGTAATCAGGAAGTAGGAGTGTAATGTTCAACGTTCTGTTTGTTCTTGTCTCCACATAGTAATCAGGAAGTAGGAATGTAATGTTCCATGTTCTGTTTGTTCTTGTCTCCACATAGTAATCAGGAAGTAGGAGTGTAATGTTCCATGTTCTGTTTGTTCTTGTCTCCACATAGTAATCAGGAAGTAGGAGTGTAGCGTTCAAGGTTCTGTTTGTTCTTGTCTCCACATAGTAATCAGGAAGTAGGAGTGTAGCGTTCAATGTTCTGTTTGTTCTTGTCTCCACACAGAAATCAGGAAGTAGAAGTGTAGCGTTCAATGTTCTGTTTGTTATTGTCTCCACACAGAAATCAGGTAGTAGGAGTGTAGCGTTCAATGTTCTGTTTGTTCTTGTCTCCACACCGAAATTAGGAAGTAGGAGTGTAGCGTTCAAGGTTCTGTTTGTTCTTGTCTCCACATAGTAATCAGGAAGTAGGAGTGTAATGTTCAATGTTCTGTTTGTTCTTGTTTCTACATAGTAATCAGGAAGTAGGAGTGTAATGTTCAACGTTCTGTTTGTTCTTGTTTCTACATAGTAATCAGGAAGTAGGAGTGTAATGTTCAACGTTCTGTTTGTTCTTGTCTCCACATAGTAATCAGGAAGTAGGAGTGTAATGTTCAATGTTCTGTTTGTTCTTGTTTTTACATTGTAATCAGAAAGTAAGAATGTAGCGTTCAAGATTCTGTTTGTTCTTTTCTTCACACAGAAGTCAGGAAGTAGGAGTGTAACATTCAATATTCTGTTTGTTCTTTTCTTCACACAGCAAACAGGGAACGTGTGTGGAACGTTCAATGTTCTGTTTGTTCTTGTCTTCACGCAGTAATTGGCGATACATCAAAAACAGGATTTTGGCATGCAGTTGAAATATAAATTTTATTCAAACTTTTCTAAAAGTAAGCACCATTTATTTCGAAAGATAAATTGACATTGATATAAGACATCAACCATTCGTGTTCCGAGAACTGGTTACTTTAGGCGGAAAATAGTCAATGAACATCGCGATACTCGGTAAACGATAGTAAAAAACGTCACAACATGCAAATTAAGAATAACATACAAAAGTTGCAAAAGGCTTGAAAGAAAATCTACACCGGTCTGGTCCAGATTTGGGGCATACTTTCTTGACCCCATGAGTGAAAGTAGATCAGTAGGGCACATCGCTCTTCACCACAGGGACGACGCTTCGTGCCAATCCGACTAAATACTACTCGAAAGTTTCTCCGATATTTTCGTAACATAAAACAGAACACTCGAAAACGTTATGAAAGTGTATAATATTGGACCAAATGATCAACCATGTCCCCTGAGAGTCTAGAGCTCAATATTTAGACTGAGGTTTATTTATTTATTTTAGCTTTTCCCATAATAATGTGTTAATTTATCTGAAAAGAAACATTAAAAAAAGTTAAGACACAGCGTGTGTAACTGTACGAAGTTTGAATCGTTATTCATTCTAAATCAAACCCTTTTGTCGTTTCTCAATTCAACTTTTCACTATATTATTATTTTTAAGATACCTTTATTTTTTTATTAACTCGTAACTTCTTTTGTTACTACTGTTCAAAATTTTCCGAATTCATTCTGTAACATTTCCCTATAACGCGGTTAGCGTTCTGTTAGTTGTATCTTATACAACTGTAATTTGTGTTATCCTACAATGGCTATACCTTATTTAGATTACATCTTAACGTACTGTTTCTGATTTACACCGGATGTTAAGTTGCTACTACAGCTCACTATTGTGAATACAGATCTACTGATTGTATATACCACCTGTAAGTTTTGTCGTTATCATGATTCTAATGTTTCTTTAATACTATTGTAACTTATATGTTGAGTATGGGTCTATAGTTCACTTTTATTGTTTGTGAACCTCATAGTAAGAAACAAGTTGAATCAAAAACGCTTGATCACTCACATAAAAAGTAAAAAGGTGAAACCCTAACGCTTTCGATAAGAGGACCCATCTTCTTCAGGGATAACGCTAAGAATTTTTATTTCTCTTTTTTTTTAATGTGTATGTACCGTGATGCCAGTACGTTTAGAATTTTTCTCGTTTCTACCTGTAACTGATATACTTTTCAGGATTACATTGATAGCTTATTAGTACGATTCATTATTTCGAATTTACACTTACGACTAGTACGGTTTCAATGTTACTGAATTACGTAGTACAACTTGTTTTCTATGTGACGTTAAAACTTCTAAAGAATATTGTAAACCTGTGTTGTTGCTACAGTTTTAAAGTTTCGAGATTATATCTGTATAGTTTTATTGTTGTCATGCTGGGTCTAGTTAAACTACACTTAACATTCAGGGTTTGGTTTAGTCTCACAAATGTTTTTCATTTTGCAAATAGATTTGGAGTGATTGATTGAATTTAGATTTAGTTCTGTATCAAATTACTTGTTGTTGTATTATTTTCTATGTATTTCTGTTTACATTTAGTTGTTTATTTCTATTTTACTCTGTTCATAGTTCTGTAAATAAAATGCACACTTTGTGTCATTTGTTAAATTTGACGCCTGTTTGAGCCATGCTAACTCCAGTTTACTCTGGTTTAATATACATTTATAACTTTTTTTGTTACTATAGTAACTTTTTATTTTACATTTAACTAGCTTTGTCACTACCCTCTGGTTTACAGGGAGTTCAGTATGACATACTAAAACGACTTGTAACATGAAAATAAGAAAATCATGTGACAGACGATATAAAGTGACAGTAAAATGGGAATGTATCAGATCTACATTTAAGCATTGTCTGGCATTATGTAAGTAGTGTGATGCTACCGAGAACTGATCGCTTTTGGGAAGTGTACATAACAGCCTCAGACTATAAAGATGTATTTGGAAAGGAAATTTACAATTTTCAATACGGAAATATCCCTTGTACATAAATACAACCGAATAAAAAATATGGATCAACTTGGGGTACCAAGATTATCCAAAAAGAGGCCTGCAACAAGTCCATCTCCAACTGTGATATGCAAAGTTCGGCGTCTTGTAACAGGTGAGGATCCAGAACACAAAGGTCAGTAGTAAAAGCTGTTCATGTGCCCCAGGCGACAATACACAACAAAATTAAGAAAGACATCTATCTGGAAAAAAATATATAAAACACGTGTACACAAGCTGCTTCCACGACATATCAGTCCAACCGTTGCATACTTCAAACAGCTGAAGAATGAAATAGGTTATCATGTTATTCCATACGAAGAAATACTGGTCAAGTTGCCAGTACCTATGGATTTCTGAGCAATCGGATTGTTGAAACGGACACGAGGAAATTGTTGTCCTCGTACACTATATATATAGATTATTGTGGAAAGCACCCTGGAAGAAGCAACGCGCTTTCAACTTGACAACCTTATGACGAAGCTTTCTGAGATATAAACTACGCTGAAGGACTATTGGCAAGATTCATGGTCGCCAATAGAGCATGACTCTATGTGGCAACGTGTTCTGTAATGTTTGAGGCTCTAAAATCATTTGAATATAAAGTACTCAACCTCTATAATCTTAATCCTCTTTACTGGTGGTGTTACTACAAGTTCAAAGTTTCTGATATCGCCTGTAACTGACGTCGTTCCCATGCTTTTGTTGAATTATAATTTTTAGTTTTAGTTATATTGTCAAAGGATTTCGGGTTTTAATCGCATGTTGTAGTGGATTACGTCTCCAATCTAATAAGAACAATACTGTAAACTGACATTTTGTTATACAACTACTAATATTTTCTCTAGAAAAGGTTTGAGAGCAACCCATTTTTAATGCTAGGAAAATATACGTGATGAAAGATCCTTTGTACATAGTTTCAGTATAGAAAACTAGTAGGAGAGTGTTTAGTCTCTTCTATATAGCGATTATTAGTTGTCTGTTTTCTACACAAGATATATAACGTTATGAATATGAAAGATATTGGCCTCTATCCCTCAATTTATTAGACCCTAACTATCTAGGACAAGGATAAAAAAAATAAACATGGCTAACACGATAAAAACAGCTCTATATATTTTCTGGCAAATATCGTTACATGCGAGGATTCGAGCCATTGTTTACAAAATCTTTCCTTCAGTTTGTAAGCCTAAAGACTTTAAGCCTTGTGAAGAATCTATAATCAGCTGCTATTCTATTGGATTACTACGACTGCAGACGCGTGGAATGTGATATTTTACAAAATATAGTGTTTTTAAGCACTTAAGACTCAAATCTTTATCTTCAAAGTAGTATATAAAATATTATATCCTTTTTTCTCGTGTACTTTTCATATCGATTTGCCGACTGACGTTTCCTCCCGAAAAATAAAACGGTTTGATGACATATTTTCACTTAAATAGAAGTTGTTTGCTATTTATTTCTTTTTGTCTCTTTTAAAAGACTGTATAAATAAATACATCTTATGTTAGATACGACAGTCTGCCAAATTACTTTAGTCTTTACGATAAAACTATACTGTCAGTTCAGGTTTCGCTGAAATGAGTACGAGCCTGTTTGTTCGGTTATTATAAGATTACGAGGTCCCTCCCAATATTCATCGGCGCGCGCAAATGTAGTATTATGACGTACTATTTTCGTTAGCTCTATATTTAACAGTAATGAGATATCTACATGTAAATTGTTTTTTATTAATCAAATATTCTTGTGTATTCCAATATTTATCACGATTGAAATATTGCCGTTAAAATATATCATTATTCCACAATATCAAATTAATAAAAAATAATTTAAGTGAAGATATCTCATTTATTAAAAGTATAAATATAGAATTAATGGAAACAGTGCCACCATAAGTAGTATATTTTAGCGCGCAGTTGTATAGGGCTATAGTACAGTAATCCAATCTTGAATAACCAAACCATGTTTTAAGTCAAATGAAAGCAGCATTTTTACTGCTTATAGAAAACTAGAAATTGTTTATTACGTTGTGAAAATTTTCAGTCTATACAATCAAACATCACAACTTATAAATTTGCTTTTCCATGATTTGTGAGTCAGTACGGACTTACAGCTAACAAGTACGTTAATAAGATTTTAGACACAATTTTACGTAAAATAATCTGTGAAAATGTCCAAGAGATACATCTCTCTCTGCGTCAAATAGGGCGTAATTATTTTATCATTTCTACAACATGGAGAAAATATATTTTAATAAATATCTTCTGCGAAGTTGTAAGAATAGCGAATTTTCTTCCTCCGTCCCCATGGTAATATACACGACAGAGATGTATAATATTCATTATTCAAGATGTAGATAGTACATCTATAAATCAGAAAAATTGGAAGAAATGTTAAAACCTTTTCTCCGGTATGGATTACATGGTGTTTGTAATCGTATTACAAGAATTGTAATAATGAAATAATTATATGTTATGTACCAGAGAAGTCAGTACTTGGACCTTTATTTTCTACCCTATTTATTTAGAATTTATCATTTTATTTTAATGTGCATGCAACTGTTGACTTTGCTTATGATACTAATATTTTTAAATTAAGGAGAAAATATTTATTTATGTAAAACAAGATTAATAAAAATTCATTGTTAACTGGTAAACTCGGAAACACTAATAAGTGTTTTACCATATCATGGCTATGTAACTAAAAACATCATAAACATTTAAAACAAGCATAAAAACAAAACACAATATAAACAGCAAAGTTATTTTTCTTCAAAAACCAAGCACTAAAATCAAAGGTCATGTAAGGAAGGTTTATTCTGAGAACTTCAATGACGGAAGCATCTACAAGTATTAATGTGATCGATGCGATGTCAGTTACATAGGCGAAACGGGACGCAACATAAGCATTACGATTAAAGAACATAACAATCCACAATCACAAACACAGCATAACGAATCAACATCCAATTAACATTAGCAATTTTAAAATATTATGCAATGAGAACAACATTAATAGAAGAAAAATTCAAGAAGCATTATGACAAAACTTGTCGAAACGTTGTACATTTGCTGTTATGTTAAA
>NW_013666333.1:177803-179239 GCF_000517525.1 Limulus polyphemus | reverse complement strand
TGTTAAACTTATATTAAAGTTTTTCTTCATTACACATTCAAGCCGTCTCCAACCATTACAAGAAGTATTAGTTATTCGTGAACCAAAACCCAAGTTAAATCAAACCACAGGGGTCACCCTCTATGTTTTCTAAGTTTGATTTGTTTGTAGTTAAGCGCAAAACTGTTCATCACAGCTATCGAAACTCAGTTTCTAGCAAACGTTGTAATAAAGTTAAGCAAGAGATAGGAATAAACAATCCACTCAAAAGCTGTATTTCTGAAATTTAATTTAAAGTGCATAGTGAATTTCCTCTCCTCACAACAAACTTTGTATACATGTTGATTTCAAAAAGGTTTGTTTAACTATTATGGGATGTTATAGTGTTTTTTTTAACTATTATGGGATGTTATAGAGTGGTTTTTTTAACTATTATGGGGTGTTACAGTGTTTTTTTAAACTATTATTAAATGTTATAGTGTTTGTTTTTATTATTATGTGATGTTATGGTTTTTTATGTTATGTTGCTAAGCAACGAAAGTATGACCTGATATTGTTGTTAGTCTATGTACTGAAAGTGGACTTTGGTAAAACATTTAGTGACCAGTGTCTTCTCTGAAACGTTTAGTGACCAAAGTTTACCCTGAAACAAATAGTGGCCAATGTCTACTCTGAAACGTTTAGTAGCCAATGACCACTTTGATATATTTAATGGCCACTGTCCACTCTGAAACTTTTAATGAACAAAGTTCTCTCCGAAAATTTATTGACCAATTTTCAGTCCGAAATATTTAGCAACCAACGCTCACTCTAAAATATTTCTTTTTGTAAGAGAATTTTAGTTAGGAAAACAACGGGACTTCCTCCGTCGACTGATTGAAATGAATATTGTTTTATTTTCTCAAAACGTGATTGTTTTTCTTTTATGATGAAGACGTTTGGTGAACAAAGCTCTCTGAGGGAAGGACGTGGGTTCCCAGGGTTGTTGTTTTTCAAAACTCCAACCCGTCATTTTTTGTTTTACGGGTACGTCAGCTAGTACTATTATAAAACCGAGACAAAAGTGCTTTAGTGGTTATCCAAAATTTTAATTAGTAGCATGTCTTAGATGCAACTTCTGAAAAAGCTTTTCCACGGATTATTCTCAGAATTGATTTAGATGCAACCTTTGAGAAAATACTTTCCACGGATTACTCTTACAATTGTTTTACATGCAACTCCTGAGAAGAGCCTTTCTATGGATTATTCTTAAAATTGTCTTTAAGCGCAACTTTGGAGAAGAGATTTTCTGCAAATTACTATTAGATTTTTTTTCCAGAAGACCTTTTAGATTCTGTCCTCATTCTTTTTTCTTTTTTTAGAAATATAAAATTCCCATACTTGTTATATTACTAATGGCCAGGTGGTTAGGGCGCTCGACTCGCAGTCTGCGGGTCGCGGGTTCGAATCCCCGTCTC
>NW_013666333.1:173264-177339 GCF_000517525.1 Limulus polyphemus | reverse complement strand
CCGAAGTTCAAAAACAAACAAACAAAACTAACTGTTTACAAATCTACCATTCTTTTCGTGTTCAAAATGTTACATCAGCTCCACTATACCAGATGTTTACGTCAAAGATGCAATTAACGTACATTATTTACTCCGCGTAACAACTCACTAGTCCTTGCACATGCGCAGAATAAATGTGATATACCATTTTTTTTTATCAGCTTCTAAAGAAAGAATCTTTCACCACTAAGACAGTAATTCCGGGTGTTTTAATACGCAAGAGTTTTCGTTTAATTTGCTACCGAGAATGTTAAATTTGGACTTTTTTTTTTAATATACGTCGTTTAGTAAAAACTACAAGAATCATTTGTAGCGGATAATATTACGGTTGTTCATTTTGATTATTGATAATAAAACACTTCTTCTATAATAATTTTTCGCCACTATTGATTTAGTAATGTGTTTCAAAAAAATGTTTGTTTGTTTTGAATTTCGCGCATAGCTACACGAGGGCTATCTGCGCTAGCCGTCCCTACAGCAATCCAGTACTCTTGCTCCTGCGCAATACGAGCAATATCAGTCTAGTATGTGCCACTCTGAACGCTACGTTGAAACCAAAAAGAGTACACCTTACTTGAAACATGGCGGAACTGAATATTTAAACAGAGAAGTTTATCTCTTTTACTATTGATAACACATCATGCAGTCCATACCCAGATAGATGCTCTTGGGTGTATGATACAGTTTCTGTTGGTTTATAAACCCAATGTAAGTGACCAAAAAATTATTCAGATAATTCTAAAAAGTCCAAAGTCGTATCAATTGCTTCAGTCTTTTCTACATCTTACTGAACCTTCGAATTCTACAATCTGTTGCAGTGTGTTGGGTTGTTTCACCAGTTCGAGCATGCATTGTACCACAACAGAATAATCTTCTGTGTTTTATATTAGAGCAGCCTGGTAGCGGTTGCAAAGAGCACTGATGATTCTCATAATCACCAGTAAAAGGAATCTGTAGGTTGGTAAACACCATGTACAGTAGTTTCCATTGTTTTTGCGACAACTTATTGCTTTACTCGACGCACCTTTGTGACAGTCCTTGAAATATTGTATTCCTCTTCTATGTCATGTGGTTGTATCCAAGTGTGAATGTTTTCAACATTTTTTCAGAAAGTGTGATGAGTAATTACTGCATCATTATTTAGCTCATCAGTAGGATATGAACCAAGAATCTACAAAATGTATCCATTCATGGATACAATCACTGCACAGCTGTATCTTTGTTTCTGTAATTCACATTTGGAACTTCTCTGTATAAATACACACACGTCATCTAAAACTACGATGGCAACATCAATTTTCTTTTCTTAGAAAAAGTCCTATGCAAGAGAGAGGAGGTACGACTGAATATCAATGTTTGGGGCTGTTATTTCCAAATCCAACATACAAAAAATGGAAACTGCCCACCAAGACGGATAAGCTGAGTATATTGTTCTCGTTACAAAAACTTTTTCGAACCCCAAAATTGTGGACAGAATTCTAGTTGATAACCCAACTCAGAATTTAATCAGGAGAATCCCCTTCCCAAGAAGATTCGCACAGATCTTATGTATGTAATCTTCAGAGATAAAATCCTAGAAGATAGATAATCAAACTGAAACTTTGCAAGTCCTCTTAGATTAAAGTATTCCTCAACATTTAGATTCTAAGACCCAGCAAATGTTCGTCCACTTTATATTTTTGATGCTGTGTGTTCTACAAACATCAATTACATCCTTTCTATTACAGTTGATATGTTCCTTCACATTTTCATCTACTACCCAGAAGGAGTTAGGTACAATTAGATTAGTTAGATTATTGTAGCATCAAGCTTCAGCAGAGGTAATAATACCATGTATAACAAATACTTGGAGCGTGTTTCGAATAGTACACCAATCAGTCGAGTACTTTTAAGTACTATTTCAGTTTAAATGTCGTCTAGAAGGGATCACCAGACATATGGCGCTTGGAATAATATTCCTTTAGATTGTTTTTGTATTTAAAAGTCAAGTGAAATATTCTTTTAGATTCGTGTTGTGGCTTAGAGATTTTCTGTTGTTTTAACTGTTAGTTGAGGTTTTCTTTTCATTCAAGGGGCTCACACTGAACTGATAAGATAGAACTATTAAAGTTTCTCTCACATTCTCTCTATCTCCAACTCCACACGTCCATAGCAAACGCTTGCTTGCGTTATGTGCAAGAGATTTGTATATTTTTGTGCACAGTCTCTTTCTTTGTGACGAACACAATCCATAGTTAAATATTCGTCAGTTTTTACGGGCCCTATTCAGTTACTCCTACGGAAATCATTGTATCTGAGAATATCACAGCGTTCTCCCTTTAGGTCCACACTTCACATGGTGTACAAGTGTGTATTATTTTCAACTGAATGATGCCTCGCTAACATTACTTCAATGGAAGGCTGATGACTTTCTCAGTAAGCAATGTGGAAAATTATTGGTCCATTTTCTCTGTAGTCTCGAATATGTGTTCACGTGACTGATTCTACTGAGCAAGTCGCGGAATCATTGGCCGATACATCTGTTTCGTGGTTACCTTTATCATATTGCGCATTTGGTCACAAAATAAAGGGTTTAAACATTTCGAAACATAACAATAAGCGGATTTTGACTCTTTAACAGAAACAATAGTTTATATGGCAAATATCCAATGGCATCTTTAAACAGTATCGTCTTTTACTGTTAATCATAACTCATAACAATAAACAAAATACTAAAGACTGAGGTTGTTGAAAAGTGATGCTCGCATTAAACGTTTGATACAATTTAGGGAAAATTACCTTAAACTGAGCAAAATTACAAAATTAGACACATAGACAAAATTAGGTTTTTTGCTTGTTGCTAAGCGCAGCTACACAATGGGCTATGTGTATTTTGCCCGTCGCGGGTATCGAAACTCGATTTTTAGCGTTAGAAGACCACAGACTTGCCGCTGAGCCACCGGGAAGGGAGGATGCGACAAAGTAAATTTTATGAAAGTTCCATTAAAGGTGAAACAGTTTTCAATAGTAAATATTTATTTTTTGGCTTTAAAAATTTCCATCTTATAGACTCTTTTTCTTATTATAAAATGAGCCAACACCGAATGAAAGTATAATTGAATGAATAATAAAATAGTACTAATTTGTATACGAATATGTAATATAGTTACCCGTCTGCCTCGTGTCTTGATGCCACAAGTTGTTGTAAGTGGTTGAAACAATTAAATTTGGTAGATCAAATATGAATGGATAAACGATCGGAAGAACACTTCGAGTTTATCAGCTATATAAATTTTTACGACATGAAGCCGACGTCAACGTGTATCTTTTTTTATCACCCATATTCAGTAGACTTGCATGATGAATGTCGCGCACGTACGCCGTCCCACCATCCAACGTGAGGCCAACGAGATAAATGCGAGTGAGACGAGGGTGCATTATAGTGGTTTAACAATTCATCACAAAAACACCTTCAGATATTCTAAGAATGTTAACATTAAATAAACTAAAAGTCACAATAAAATAACGACAACGCTAAATACAAGCGGGAATATAGCCTTACTTAAAAAAATACCACACGAGGGCTCAGCATCTGTTAGTACGGAGCCTAAGATGATCAATGGGGAGGTGTGGGGGGGACGCATTCTGGAAACAGGTGATCTAAGATCTCGGTGAATGAAGCTAGGCACAACTTCTAAAACGAAAAAAAACAAAAAAACAATTAAATATTAATGAAAATATGACATGGTGAAATCTATATGGATTATACTATGGTTTTACCATACTGGTCATTATACCATCCTTCTTATATTTACTCTTCATTGCAGAAATGGCATTTGTAATTTGAGAATCTCTAGGGAAATCATCTTGTAATGTAGCGTGCATCTGATTCATCTTGAACATTGTATCTTTGGGCTTTACTGTGCCATTAGTTTCACAAAATATTAAAACTAATGATTTCATATATTAAGTCGTCAGGAAATTAAATGTCACTTTTTCTTAGATGAAAAAACCCGAACAACTTATATATATATCAAAACAAAACATTTATTAAATG
>NW_013666333.1:151015-172936 GCF_000517525.1 Limulus polyphemus | reverse complement strand
GGTGACAATTCTGTCCAAAATGGTTCACGCGCATTACGCGTCAGAAGAGACGAAGCAACGTTCACGTATTGGAAACGATGATCATCCGAGAGTTCGTGAGGCACCCAAACACCTTCTTTAAGGAGTTTTCCCGCAATCCTTAGATGTTTACGTATTGTTTCATGAAAGACATGCAATTTCAGAGCCATTTCACGAGTGTGTTGCCTTGGGTTAGACTCAACAAGCATCTTCAGAGCATCAATATCAATTCCAACATGTCGCCCCCTGCCATCACAGTTTTTAAGGCTAAAGTCACCTGAACGAAATTTGCTGAACCATCAGTGACACATTTTTTCAACAAGTTTGGAAAGCCCTGTGAAAGTGTATAAATGAATAGTAATTGTAATTGACACGAGGAACGGGACAGCATATCCCTTCAATTATTATTAACAGTGAACTGTCCCCCTCATATTTAAAAAACGGGAATATATTTTACTTTAAAGTCTAGCTTGCTCTTTGCCCTATATAAAAACCAACACCGAATATGTATTCTAACAAGTCAAATATAACAGTATTTTTACATAACTTATCGCAACGACCACCACCCTATATTTGAAATCAGTTACGTCTCTGGTTCAAACAATTTCACAAAGGTTTTCATGGCAGGAATGAACAAGATGGGAAAATATTTCCCTATATATAGTTGAGTTTACAAATTAAACTTTTATTGGATAAATTGCTAAAAGCACTCAATTGTTGTTCCTAACTGTTTGTTTAATCACATTAACGTAATTTTAAGTGATTTTCGCGAAGAAATGCTTTGATAAGAAAAGCTGGAAAAATTAAAAAAACAAATATTTCTTTAAACCATTCACAAATATACATATTTGTTATATGTACAGGTAATCAGTACCAATACATGAAACAAACAATTGATTGTTTATGTCTCTTGTAAGTAAAGTTATATTATTTCGATATTTAAGTTATTTCATCAATAGCTTTGGTTATAATGGTTAATGTGTGACAAATGTACTTTGATCATATATTTGACCCTTATGGAAATTATTTTGCATTATTACTTAGTATATTGGTTGAGAATAACTCAAACCTCTTAAGATATTGGGATTACGGCCGAAAATGTAGATTATAGCAAGGGTACCTAACTGATGAATCAATTATTTCTAATTGTTACAAGTTTTTGTTTTCTTGTGATTTGATTTATGAAATTACGGCTCCTTTTTTGCTTTATTCTGATTGATGTAATTACTTTGCTTTTATCAAAAGTTCATGAACCAATATGCTTTGGTTCGAAGATATTATCAATTCTATTGTATGTACAAATACAAATATTGATACTAGGGGCAATAAAAATAACTTTAAGTTTAAAATCTAACAACGAGTTTTGTGTATTATACCTGTGAATTTTCTGAGTTTAGCTAACAAGATTTCGAAAAGTGTGTAATAATGTAATATGTGATAGAGTGTGGTATGTAGTAACTGATTACTTTAAAGAAAAATTTTGCCAGCACTGCAGACTTAACTAATAAGATGATGGTTTGGCGCCTCAGGAAGTTATACAAATTCGTAGCAAAATATGTCATCATAGCATGCTTTATACGCCAGTATATTTTTTTTCAAAGTCATTACAACATTTCCTGATGAACAAAGACATCGCCCTGCTAGCCAGTCTTCCAGACAAAAAAAAGACTTGAGAATTATATCTGTCAAAACATGTCTAAAATTTCAAACAGGAGAGTAATTCTTTAAGTTGTCACTATGCGGCACAAAACATCATTTTTTGAAGATATGCGTACACTTTTAAATGTTTTAAAGAAATGTTTGGTATTAAATAAGCACTATTGTTTCGTCACTAGTGTACAAAATAACTTTTGAAATGAATTATTAAACAAATTAAGTTAGTACGATATTGTAATACTTAAAATTATGTAACATTAGTCAACTATTATAGATCCCAATAGACGTTTGTTTCGGTCTAAAAACCGCGCAAAGAAAACGTTTTGTTTGTTGTCGGGTTTTTTTGTTTTTGTTTTTTTTTTCATCTATAGCCACCACGCGGCACTTTCAACAAACTAGGAAGCTCGTATGTATTGTATTTTCATTTGTTTTGAACATCAGTCTTATAGAAATGTTTAAACTTCTGACAATCTAAACGTTATTGATGTAAAAAATCTATACTTTACAGATATATAATCAATTACTTGTCAAATGTGTTTTTTGACGAATTAGTCTTAAAAAAAATAGGAGTGCTTCAGAAAGTTTACACTTTAGTTTTACAGTAATAAGAAAAATAACACCAGCAATTTATTTTATGAATAATAGTATTAAATATTCAGTTACGTAAGCACAATATATCTCATATCAAAAGATAAACTTCCTCAGTTTAACTTTCTATCTACACTATGAATAATTTACACTGAGCTAGGAGGGAAAATCTTATTCCCAGTATGAATATAGGTTTTCATTTTCTTAATTAATGTTTTTCACAATAAAACCAAAATTATTAATTACAATTAAGAAAGACCACTAACTGCAATATGATGCAGATATATTTTATAATGAACATAAGCCATAGGCAGCGAAACCGGGTGGGGGATGTGTCAGCACGTGTCCCTCAATTTTAACCCGGTAGCGAAGTACTTCTTTAAATGGGGAATAAAGACTTGTGTATGACTATCATGGAAATTCGTTGTTTCAGTTTTGAATTCAATGGTCACTGTTAATATAGTAAATACGATCCTCCAATCTATTGTGCCCCCTCCCTTCCCACAAATTCCTATACGTTCCTACGCTTATGACACAGGAAATTTGACGATGGAAAGTATACTTTCTAATAAATATATCCTTGCACCTGGTGCTCGGTTTTACTAAAAACCTTGTTATCACTTAAACATCGCCACGGCAAAGATCTCTATATACTCATAGCACAAACAACATGGAAATAACGTCATTATCACGTGATTTAGCAGGGTTCTGAATAATCGAATATTTTCTAACAAATCTACGAAAATAGGGCGAAGGTATATGAAGTCGTTTAAAACTGGCTTACTCAAATCGAGGTTAAATCCAATGTTATATACCTGTGTTTACATCAGCAGTTAGTCACCTAGTGATAAAGAAAAAGATCATGCTCATCAACAAGACCTTTCCTCCTATCTTTAATAAGTAAAGTTTCATAAAGAAAGTGAATATTAATTCTGGCTTAAGACACAATTTGAGCCCTAAATCAGTTTAACGTGAGAAATATTACTTGAAAAACTTCCAGTCACACTGTAATTTTTAGATCTAAACTACAATTTCGGTTAGGCTTAATAATAATGTTAAAGCGTGTGTTTCTACGTCAATAGAAAACGTAACAGTAACCCGCAACAATACCTTTTCAACTAGATTCTACTGTTAGATCTTTATTATACCATGAGCTGGAAATATAGATCAACTAACTGAATTATAAAACTCAACGCTAAAATCTGAGGTTCGATTCATGCGGTGAACACAGCACAAATATCCATTTGTGTAGCTCTGCGCCAAAAGACAACAACAACACCCAACGATTTACTGGTACTAAGAAAAGTTGTTTAAAATATTTCAAACATCGAACTGAATGAATGCAATGTTTATTTTGTTCTCTTGGTAATTTATTCTTTGAAACAAACTGTTTGAAAAATGAGTAAAACTTAGGAAGCTGAATTACTGTGAACTTCACCTTTTACAGGTTTTTAAATATATGACTTTCTGGTTAATAAATGCGAAATGAATACCTTATAGTAGAAACGTGAACCTGAATATCCGAGGATAAAACAGTTCGTTTTAAACCACAATGTTGTGGAGTGTATAATAGATGTTGAAAAATACCATATTATTGTTATACATGTCTGAATTATAGAAATCAAAGATACGCAAATTCAATCTTAATACAACTGGAACATTTTCCATCTGACTAGTAAAACATATTTCCATATGATTGTAAAGAAATCTTCTTTTATTTTCATCGCAATCAAAATTTTACTTAATGTCTTTGTTAATTTTACAATCCTGAATTTAAACCCTCGTTATTTTTTGCTTAAATCACCTATAAACGTTTGAAAGGTAGTTGAAAAAACGAATCTCCAAATGAACTTACCCGCTTAGCGATACATTAAGAAAGTATTAGGTTTGAAAATGGGTGAACACTATCAGAAGTTAGCGTGAAAATGGGGGACCACTATAAAAATTTATCGTGAAAATAGGTGGCCACTATATGAAGATATCGTGAAAATGGTTGGCCGCTATAAGAAGTTATCGTGAAAATGGGAAACCATGATAAGAAGTTATCATGAAAATGGGTGTCCAATATAAGAAGTTAGCATGTTTTCTCTTTCACTCATCTAAAAGGCACCAATCCTCTATAGTTTTCTTCATGTTCTTAAAGAAAAAGTCACAGTTAACTGTGAACTGCCAAAACTAACCTTGCAACAGAAGGCTTTTTGCTCATTTACCCACGTTACTCAGGCAACATGTGCAAGGTAAAAATAGCTTTGTGCACGTTAATGCAATAACGGAAGAAGGTTGGTTCCTCGATTCAGAAACAACAACAACAAAAAAAAGCAACGAAGTAACAGAGACTATCACATGGGAATATTTGTCTACAGGTGTGAAAGTTTGCGAGGTGTAACTGCATACAGATGTATAGTAGTGGTACGTCCAAACTAAATAAACCTAAGGACGTAGAATTCTAGCTTTGAAAGTTTTAGTAGTAAAGTCTGAGATACCACAGTTAAAACTAACTAAAAATAATTTACCTAAGTATCCTACAGCATCAATAATTTATCCAAGTATCCTACAACATCAATAATTTATCAAGTATCCTACAGCATTAATAATTTATCCAAGTATCCTACAGCATCAATAATTTATCCAGGTATCCTACAGCATCAATAATTTATCTAATTATCCTACAGCATCAATAATTTATCCAAGTATCCTACAGCATCAATAATTTATCTAATTATCCTACAGCATCACTTATCCTAACGTTACAGCTACTGAATATGATGTTGAAAATTGTTATTCACTATATATATATATATATTTTAGTGTCTTTCCCAACATAACTTATCTTGCCTATCATATAAGATAGCTGTGTAAGTAACGTGATAAATATCTCGAATTAATCAGTTTATTCGAAAATACATAGAAAAGACTTCTATTTCAATAAAGATTAGATATATAAAGAGATACATATATGACTAGTAAACACAAACAAGTAGCTATATGGATGTAAATAGAAATAAAACTAGATAAATTGAAATATTTTACAGAAATACATATAAAAAAGACGGTTAGGTAGAAAAACGTGTAGAGATGAACCTAGATAGACGTGTAGGAACTTGATTCACCGTTGTCATTAAAAAAAGCAAAGGTCCTGAAAATCGTATTTATTGGACGTTATGTGCAACGACGACTCCTCCCACTCCTTTTCCTTTGCAGCAACTGAAAATCGGCATTATCGACATAAAAGCCTGTGAGTTCTAACTCGTATACTTGTTAACATCCCCTCTCCCTTCCCCTACCACCACCCCCCAAAAAAATCATCGACCACCTCAAAGGAAACAGACACACGAGAAGAAGGGACTGTTCGATTTTTTTCTCTTTCTAAGCTTACTGTGACAAGAGGATGCTCGTGCTTTCGAAAGTTATCGGTATTTCTTATTCTAGTGTTTATCTAACATCAATAGTAAAAATGTAAAGAATTTCAAAACTTTCAGATAAAACAGCATTATTGTATTATTTTAAATCCAAAGAGCACTATTTCAAACATGATGAAGTAAAAAAAAATCCAAAACAAATGTGAACTATGTTTATTTTAGTATACTTTGAATAAAATAGGAATTAATACAGTTCTGTTACTATAACAAATGTTTTGGCTTATTTTTGTTCACTGCTTTTCAGACTTACGTGGATGGTTTATATGTTAGTTCAAATTTCTGAACTTACCTTGTCTGATTTGTTGTATAATCTGTGTTTAAAATCGTAGAGTGTACTTGAGACAGAAGCTTCAGCGTGTAAAAAATTAAATAAGATATTGTAAAAAAAAAAGTTAGATGAAATAGTGAAGTAGCTTTATTTACATTATTCAATTAATCCTTCGGCTCGGCTAAGTTGAGGACTTATAACGCTAAAAAATCGAGATTCGACTCTTGCGGTTGGCACAGTGTAGATAACTAATCGATTTACGCTTAACAAAAATAAATGTTGTCCAAATAATTTTTGATATTATTAAAGATATTGTTACGACAGCGGGGGTCACGTGACGCTAGTAACACGTCATATTCTCGAAGGTTCCTGAAGCCTCGAGTGTTTACTAGATGTACGGTATTCTTGTATATAAGACGGCCAAGAAGTGACGGCAACAATGTAATTGAACTGCAGACAGAGATAGAGATTGACGATTGAGACGAGCACGTGAGTTGTTCGTTGTGAATTATAGCGTTTGTTATAGTGTGACTGTGGAAATTAAGTATATTGCAAAGTTGTATTCAGAAAGAATAAACCAGTTTTATTTAAGAAAGGGCTTGTACCGCTAAAGTTTCTTCGGAATGAATTTTTACGGAAAATTAACTAACGACAGAGCCGTAACAATATATATTTTGCGCACACTACAAAAGTTAGTAAATAAGTAACACATTTATTTAATAATCAAATTCAGTTGCTATCAACTGAAGGATGGGGAGGCACACTGTTACAAAGAAAAACTTTTCCATTCATGGCGGATGGGAATGTAAATTGGTTGTATTTGATTTGAGTTTAATTGTTTGTTTATCCTTCGAGGTCTACAGACAGTCTTCTAAACTTTCTTGATTCGTCAGTCTGCGAACATTATTTGAATTTAAGTCACTTTAATTACTTAAAACCACCGTCCTTAAGTGATCCTTTCTAAATTTTCTCACAGAGCTATACGAAAGGCTATCTGACCTGGCAACTCTATAATTTTGAACTTATAAGTTAGAGATAAGGAAGTCAGTGAACAGCACCCAACGCTAATTCCTGAGCGGTTCCTGTTTACCAAATGTTGGGATTTGACCGTCACTCTTATAGCGCTGTCAATGGCTCAAAAGTGCGGAACACATTTTCGCAGCAACGTAACCAAACCATGAATCCTCTGATTTACAGTCAGAGCACGGAAACAACTCAGCCACTCCCTGCCCCATTAACTTACCTAGCTATATATTTGATAAGTGTATTCAGTACTTGGTAGGCTCTTGTTTGTATTTTTTCCCTCGGTCTTATGACCCGCTCTTCCCAAAACTTTTCTATTTGAGTATCGTTGTTGTGGTATGTTCAGGTAAAACTGAACTGTCACATAAGCTAAGTAAGGCAACAATAAAAGGATGTTCTTAATTAAAACAAATTTAACAAAAAACAGAGACTTAGCATAGCTGTTTCTCATTGAAACAAATAAAACTGCTGGTGATTTAGTTCATTGAAATGTGTCGTAGACAAAAGCAAATGCTATCTATTCGACCAGCCTGTCTGATTTATAACAGCGAATGTGCTGAGTTGATATGCTCTGGAAGTATATTCAAGTTCAAGGACTTTCAGGATAACCTTTCATCAATGCCACGAGATTAGGTCTATTATTCAAAAAGGGAAGCTAAACACAGGCAACATTTACAAAAATGCTGAAGAACTGCTTGAATATATCTGAATAAATTGTGCCCATTTTTTACGTTATTAAAAGGATGCAGCTATAATATTTGCATACTAAATTGTTAACAAATTAGAAATACAGAAAGAAAACGTTATTGAAACTTTTAAAGTTATCTGTTAGCCTTAATTTTATTATAGCTTGTAATAACACAATTGTACTATTTTTCACAGAGCGTCCGTTTTTTCACTTTTTTAATGTAAGTTACGCTTATCGGACTAATTATATTACTGTATAATTTATTGGAATTCACATTCTTAATTGATACCTATTAATAACTGTACAGCTAAAATGGATATTAATGTTAGGCTTAACATAAGGCCAATCATACTGCGAAAATGAAGCAAAAAAGGCGTGGCTCTTTTTATCAAATTATTTACGTTTATATGTTTGTTTAGTTACATGTATAAGTTCTGTGCACATGGTAACAGAGTATGGTATGTATTTACGTAATATATATATATACATATTATACAAGAAACTCTCTACAGACATAAAGGATAACGAAAAAGACACGCATCAGCGCCTTACTATGATTTTTTAAATTCATATTTGTATTTCATTCTCTATTTTTCCTTTTACGCAATAATTAGTTGGAAAGTTATTAACCTTGCACGTTTGGAAGAGGTCCTGTTGTGGCATTGTATAGTAATATCCAAGGTGTACGTTTGGAATAACATAATGATAAAAATTTGAAAAATAACACAGGCCTGCTATGGTTTAATTGGCTTGAAATTTGTACATGTTCTACAGTTATTCCTGTATGCTGAATCCGAAAATGGTATCCTTTTTTTTTCAATCACGTACAGATTTTCACAAAACGTCATATGTGCTTTTACATAAGTGAATCATTTTCATTTAAATCGAGTCACATTTTGTTATGCTTAAAATGGTGACAACCACTGGCTATAGATTTCTCTAGACCAATCGCGACGTAAGAGTCTTATCGATCGTTCTAGAATCCACGAGAAACACACCGCTTGTATATAAATGGTTAAACAGACCGCATGACGTGTTTGTGCGTGCACTTTGACATTATTTTGTTCTTTTCAATATTATTTATTCGTCGCTATGGCAACAAGAGACTATGTAAATGACCTAAACAAATTTTGTTAGATTTATTGTAAATTTGTTATAAATTAGATTTAAGTAAGAGTTTTTTCCCCGATTTGTAAAAAATCTTTAAGTGAGAGAGAAAAAATGAATATTATTTTCGAAATCTGCCTAGGTGAATTATGAAAAATCCGCTATTAAAACTAGAACGACTTTTATGAAGTTTAAATTCGCAAGCCTGTGTAATAATTGACGCGCTATTTTTGCATCTGCATATGAACGCTCTAAAAACATGTTTTATTATAAATTTCTATTAATGTGCCATTATTACATTACAAATTGAATTACTTCGTGTAAATAAAAGTGAATTTCCCACATAAGAATAAGCTTGAACACAGTATAAAACTTTAATTCTTTCAAATACGCAGGTGCATCACAGGTAACATTAACCACATCTGCCTTTATAATGATTCACATTTTGAATTAATACCAAACCAACAGCGACAAAAGGTTGATCATAAATCAGACATTCATTACGTTTTACTTCTGACCTCCTAAAACTTTTCGTATATCGTTTTAAAGTAGAACAACTCACTAAAATAATCAATGCATTTCAGAATCTAACAAATGACTGGAGTTAAACGGAACTGTACATAATAATATTGTTTATTCGAACAACGTTAAGTAATAATGTATGGGAAGAAAAAAAAGAGATTAAAGGCTAACGTCTAAGCAAATAGATAACAGACTTGCCAATAAAAAATCCGAGATTGAATTCTAGAGCGCAGATAGCCCATTGTTGTTATTTGTTGTTTTAGTGCAAAGCTACACAATGAGGTATCAGCGTTCCATTGATGCATTTTCTAAAAGTTCCCAGTAATAACAAAGGTTACTAAAATTAAAACAGAACATTGTGACCACGCTTGCATGTGTATGTCACTGTTGAAGGTGGCTGTGAATAGAAGCAGAAACGTTCAAAAAAGCGAAGAACATTACTTTCTAAGGACCTAGGTTATGTTTCCACTTATTGCAATAACTCATTTACGTTAAAGCTTTTGATATTAATATCTGCTATATATATATCTGTTCCCAGTAAGTCACGTGAATGTACTACAACAACAACATACCAGCTGCAACATCTTGCCGCTAGTTGTTGACTCGACATTTCAACGACTAAGAATTTAATGGCAAATGTATTTTTAACTCTCAAACAGTGATGTTTCTAAGATTTGTTTATTGAGGGGGAATAAAAAATTAACATTCACATATCAGTGGGAGTTACAAAGTAAAGAATTTAAAACTTTGAGAAGACTATATTTAAGATGGGGGGGGGGACTGATGGGCCAGCGCTCTCTAATGGGGTCTGACCCTCACGTCACCTCGGTAGACACACCCCTTCTCTCAAAATAAAAAGGTTAGCAAGCACTGCAGGTCTGATGCTGTGAAAGCGCCACCTGCTGTAAAGTATGAACAAATAAGTGTTGGAAGAAGAAGCCTGATATGCATAAATATGTAATATAGATGTAGAATACTTTGTCAGGTTAAACACAATACATGATATTAAGTTTAAAAATTAAGAGCGGGTTTGAGTGCTCAAATTCATAAACAGAAAGAAATATATCAGAAAGAAAAATCAAACATTTTATTGTTTCATACTTGTTTTTCATATTTATATGGATAAACAGATATGTGAATGTGTGCATTCACTCGTATTCACTGAAACATTTTTGTGTCATTTCCATCCAACACGTATGTGATCAATACCGCACTCTCAATATTGAAATGAAAAAAATCCAATAATGTTTTACATTAGATAAAATGATTAAGAGATAACGTGAATAACACATATACAGACACCGTATACAGCGACAAATGTGTATAAATGGTGCATATATTGTGTGCTAAATAACTTACATGTGTAATCTTGTGAAAGACTATCGTTTCTACACAGAAAAGTACAAAATACACATTCAACTATACTCGATACAAACCACTTGCTTTCATAGAGTTAGTAGGATAGTATCATCAACAACCTTATTTTTCCATACGAGTAACAGATATTTGGATAGGATCATCAACAACCTTATTTTTCCATACGAGTAACATAGATATTTGGATAGGATCGTCAACAACCTTATTTTTCCATACGAGTAACATAGATATTTGGATAGGATCGTCAACAACTTTATTTCCCCATACGAGTAACATAGATATTTGGATAGGATCGTCAACAACCTTATTTTTCCATACGAGTAACATAGATATTTGGATAGGATCGTCAACAACCTTATTTTTCCCATACGAGTAGCATAGATATTTTATCTACTTCAACAGATTCTGTTAGCACTACTTTCTGTTTACTACCTTCTTTCTACCTAGACACAGAACCAGAGGACGAGTGGTAATCAATATTGGCTCTCAGTTCATACACATAATCAATAAGAAAAAGCAGAACTTACTGTAAAAAACGAACAAAAAAAGCAGATGGCGGCTGAAACGGAGGTAGATAGGTAAAGACATAAACAGGTTATATAAAGTAGTTTAAACTTTTAAATTCTGAATATTTATCTTTGAAAATATTTTTAAAGAAATTGTAACACTGTGATGTGCTTGTCTTCAAAGATAAATAACTTTTAAACCCACCTGAAACACTCGGTCTTACAGCAGGGATCAACACAGCCCACTATTACTGCACGTCTTCTAACACCGCGACCAAAACTGTTTGTCAGAACGGAGACCTAAGTAATAAACTTTAAAAGTTTCCACATTTATTACGCAAAACAAGACGAAAAGTGAGTTTTAATTTGTCGTAATATTCCACTCTTTCTTTCTTGGTTCTTTTTACCTTGACACGTGTCGGAATAAATCACCAACTCATCGTGAAAAGCTTCGCAGCCGTTCTATCTAAGAAGGTTTTTGCTCTACCAGGCTTGTTCAGAGATCCAAATACTGCTTCAACACCTCGTGGGCGCGATAACCTACTGACACGTTTTCCCATGCGCACCTCGAGCACCACTTGACGCACGAGCTGCTCAACAAGATGCGACTTTTACAGCTATGCTAAATCACGTCACGATTCTCATCCCGACAATTTTAGGCGAATTTTATACGACTACTTTATATTTGTGAAACTTTCAGCCTACTGTATGTAAGTCGTCGCTAATCTGTCACATCACAGTTGTATGTTTTCCTGTACAACAAAAAATTAAAAAAATAAACAGACGTAACTTACGTCGTACTTGCTGTTTTCCTGAGTCAAAGGCAAGATTAATGTTCTGATAAAAGAAACAACAGAAGGTACTGTATATTACCCTGTCAGGTATTTCTATGTAATCAGATATTTCTAAATAAACAATAACTGTAAACCTTTATACTTAAGTGTGAATAATTTCAAAAGCACAAAAATAAATTTCACTTTGCACAAACACATTTAAGTAAAAGTAGTGATGACCACTCACAGATAAATGTGTACATTTACTTCATAAGCTTATATCGTTATAGCAACGTAAAAATCAAAATTAAAAATATGCATTATCTATAAAATGATACATTTATTCTAAGTATTTTAAGAATGATATTGTATGTAGAAATTTGTTATACTTGTAAAAATTGTCCTTTTTGGATATAATCCATGAACTTTAATATAAACACTTTTTTAGAGTCCCACATTATAATGTGTAATTTATATTGTGGTTTTTGGTTATGCATGTAAACTCCAATAAATATGGCTTGAAAATGTAATATGCTTGTATTTTTCCTGCAGTCAGGATGCCATCAATATTATGTAGCTAATCGACTTGGTTGGCTGAAATACAGCTTCAATCATGTACTGATGTTCCACCATGCTTCATCATAGGTGTTGTGCATGGACCATGATACCGTTCTCTTCTCAGCTATCATCAAACAATTTGAACTTGGGTTCATCTATAAAGAACACACGCCTCCAGCTTTGCTCATTCCACTGTTTATGGTCCAATGCCCATTTCAACCTAAGTTTAGCTACTTATTCTCCATAACAGATTTTGAGTACCTACACTTTAACTGAGACCATTTTGTAATAATGTGTATCTTACTGCTCCAGAGATAACATTCATAACTGTGCTGCCAGGAAGGACATTGGCAAGATCTGCACTTGACCATTGTCTACCTCGTAAAGAACGAACACTGAGAGATATATAATGCCATTTTGGTATATTTAGTCCTATATGATTGAAAAAATTCTTACTGGGCAAAAAACGGATATTAATTGCTTTCAATCTGTGGTTTTGAAAGTGTCTCAGTACATTTTTGGTATCACTTTTATCTTACTGAAAAAGATTAAAAACCTAACAAAGTATTTTCACTAAATCCACCATGTATCACCTTTAGAAAGGCCCCTACATTATCTATGTATGCTAAAAAGTGCTATAAGTGGAACCGCTAGTGGGTTAAACCTTTATTCAGTTGATGGAGCACTCACTTGGTATGCCAAAGGTGTTGGTTCAATACTGTTCGCGAAATACACAAAAAGGTTAATGTTTTCCAAAATGCATAAATATTACAAGTGTATATAGAACATATTTTTTTTATCAAAATCTGTTATTCAGCTTTGAAACATCATATTCGTTATGCTCATTAATCAATGTTATAGACATTGCTATATGAATACACTAGCGTACCATCCTTTACTATCAAGTATATAACTAATACCTTTATTCTATTTTTTGATGTAGTATATAGAGGTTTTTTATTAAAAATATTATGGCGCCTTACTGCATCGTTATAGTCCATGTTGCCACGTCCGATCATATTCTATCTGATGAATGTGCATCTTGACAATAATCATGTAAAGCAGTTTCCATTGCAAAAGGCTCCATCGTTAGGCTGTCATGTTCAAAGCACACTCCATCCTCCCTGTTGATCTAGTACGGAGACAACGGTTTCTTAGAATACTTTTCAACAGTCCAGTCGCGAGTTAACCAGCATGTCTTCGTATGGAATGGTATGAATACCTGTTTTATTCTTTAGCTGCTGAGGTATGCAACGAATGAAATGGTATGTCATGGAAGCAATTTATGTACAGGTGGCTTGCGTTGCTTTTCCAGATCAAGTTGTTTTCCACGTGTCATTAAGTATAAGGGATAGCCCCATCTAGGAAATTCTAAATCCCCGATTTGAACATATCTGAATATATGAATATTTTACATTAGATAGGGCTGTTACATAATCATCCAAAAGCAATCAATTTTCGGTGGTACAACACTGTTAACAAAATACCAAAGAATGTCAAAATGTAGTTCTGATACATGCCTTTCCATCTCGACTCTATATTGGCTGTGATTAGCACCTCTGTATACTCAAATAATGAGAACTACTAATACCAAAATGTGATTTTAGATTTCGGGGGAGACAAGGTTAAAATATGTTCTAACCTAAAATATATGTGCACATTTTACCAAATGTCTGTGTGTGTGTGTGTATGTGTGCAGAATCAGAAATATTAAAAACAGAAACACTGAAATTAACAGTAACGTATATTTACTTCTCTGTGGTAAGATTATTCAAGCAAACAATTAACAGTAACGTATACTTACTTCTCTGTGGTAAGATTATCCAAGCAAACAATTATAAGATTCAAATCCAAAATCATAAAAATAACTATGAATATTCATGATTAGACGCTTTTATATTACAAATCAAGTAAACCATTAATGATAGACTATTTGTAAAGAAATAAAATACTGTATCACTTACTTTTACATTTCGCATGATTGCCAAAGGGCATAACATTTCAGGACAGGAGTAAATTTTTTGTATTAATTAATTACGATAAAAATATTATTATTTCCCAGTTTAATTTAAGCGTAGTCTACTTACTATTTCTTTCACATAAAAGTATGTTTTTAAACTAAATGCACAATAAATTTGGAGTAAGATTTAGTAATTACCGTTTCTACAAAACAAAGATACAGAAGTATCAAAACTTGATTTTAGTAATTTTAATCTGCCCAAAATGTATTCTACGAACAAAACTTTAACATAAAATTGCATTTCCTCCTGATATTACAATATAAGCGTAATGCTGCTGATCACAAATTACGGGCAATAAGAGAAACATCATTGAGTTGATTATTGTGTATGTAATATATTCTAAGTATTTTCATTAGATAATCGCTTCTTTTCTACTTAGTTTTTGTAATAATTTCAACACTTAGTTTGATAAATGAAATTATTCATTAGTAGAGACGTACAAAAAGTTAATATATTTTACTTTATGAACGGTCATGAATAAGACAGGATAGGTGATTACTTCTTTGCGCCAAACGTCACTAGAGGAAATGGTAATTATTGAGGTAACTGAGAATCTTAAAAAAATCAGGGTTTAAATGTTAAAAGCTAGCGAAGCATTGGAACCCGATAGGTCTAAATTTTCTTCAAAAAATCACGAAAACTGCAAATGTATTTTTTTTTCAACTTCCTCTTATTTTGCCCACTTCCTATTCAAAATCAGAGGTGTATAAAAATAGTATTTCAGACTTATCTTTTGTTCCCACAAGTCACAGTCCAAGTCACTGTTTATATATGCAGTATAAAAATTTAAAAGTTACGGTTCAAACGTTGTAAACCTCCGATTTGGAATCAGAAGTCAAATTAAAAGGAATACGAAACCCCCCACCTATACACCTCCCATACTGTTAGATACTGGGTTTCGATACCCGTAGTGGGCACAGCACAGATAGCCATTTATGTAGCTTTGTGCTTAACAACAACTGTATTTTACGTGATTTTTGTCATAGATATTAGACATGTTGGTTTTCCATGTTTCGCCAACTTCCAGCATTTAAACCGTAACTTTTAAATTCTTATATTGCATAAATAAATAAATAACGTTTTAGAAAAGGTGTTGTTCAACTTTTGGTTTTCCCACATATTTCTTTAATCCTTTAAAATGTTAATCTTTTAATTTTTTTTTTCTACATGATCATACATTTATCAATAAAGTTTACTACTAATATGGATACTTCTCCTTGCCGAATAGAGGGCGAAACGTCTTTTGGCCCGCCAATTTCATTACTGGAACTGGAATAAAATGACAAAAAAGTTTTGTTTATCACCGTCCAGCACAACTAAGGAATTCCGGCTAGTATTGAACTTGACCAAAATTCTCTTGGGCAGTGACTTGCCGGAGATAGAAAATAGCTCTTTAACACATCCATAACTTGTTATCCGAAGTGTACAAATTAGATTAGGGAACTGTGCAAACAAAATTGCAGTTTGCGTGATTTTTATGAAAAATGTTAAGCCTAATTTAGAACCTTCTTCTTCTTACAAATACCTACCCCTCAGTGGCACAGCGGCACGTTTGCGGACTTACAACGCTAGAAACCGAGTTTCGATACCCGTCGTGGGCACAGCACTGATAGCCCATTCTGTAACTTTGTCTTTAACTACAAACATAAATACTTCATTCACTTTTTTCACATGAACCTGGGGAAATAACGCTGAAGCCAAAATAGAAACAAAACATTTAATATTATCAATATGAATGTAAAAATATAAAAAATAAATAAAATTCTAGGCATAACCTCAACGTTTACAAAACAGTTGGGACATCACTAACACTCAATGCCTCTATTTGAATACCAAAGTTCGTTTATGTTTAACTATTTCAACCTCTCTTTGAATGTTGTTGTTTAAACAGACTGGTAACCTAGAATTTGTATATCTAGCCTAAATAGTGTTTAACATAAATATCTCTTCTATGTATTTAGTCCATTTACTCTCTCCCACACTAACAAAATAATATTAAGAGCTGGAAACTAGTAGTACACATTCAAATGACGTGTTCCTGAGAATTAGAAGATTGGCAAATATTTCAGCTAAACGACTTTAGTCCGTATGTTAACAATTCACAATGTTTTAACAACCTGACATTATGCGCTATTACCGCGTGCTGAAGTAAAATAAAATGGGACTTAATATGATAATCAAACAAAAAAAACCTTGAACTTCTTTCTTTAACAGTTAAAGAAAAATATTCTGAAATTTATTCACAAAATGTTGTACTCACTATTAATGAACAGAACATGAATTTTTAATTCCCTCTTTTGCGCTGAGGCATAGAAGACTAAATTATATTCAATATCATGTAATATATCTCAATTAATTCTAGAAAACAGAAAAAATAATAAAATTCTGTAAGTTTTACTTACAAGTTATGTGTTATATTCTTCAAACTTGAAAGAAAAAAATATCTGAAAACCCACAGGCTCATCAGACTTCCTTTGATAAAATATTCTCATTTGCTCAGTGGTAAACTTGAAAGCTTATAAGGTTCAATTTCATGGATCGATACCTGTGGTGAGCACAGCGCAGGTAACCCATTGTGCAGCTTTGTGCTTAAAATAAAAATTAGAAATAAGTTGAGAAGACAAACAAAAAGTATCTAATGAAATTTATTAGAAATTGAATATATTTTTGTTTAGTATTTTTTTTTTGCATAACTGTGGTATTCATTAAGCTAAGAACAAAGCAAGCTTAATACTTAAAGTTCCCATTTTAGCCTATGAATTTGATGAATATCGTTCACTGTATGTGTTTACACAGTCTTGGTCAAAGTGTTTGCATATTGTTCTATATTGATGCTGTTGTCAACATGTATCGAGTAGTTAGTGAGTAAATGCCCAAGTTGTAACAGAGAAAGTAGCGTATAATCGGAAAAACATGTACGAATTGTTATTCTGGTCTGCATAAGTTGTGTTGAGCATTTGTTCGTCAAAACACCTATTCTGTATCAAAGAATGGGCCAGAAATTACAGGGCGTCGAATTGTTCGATTGTCCTAAAATGACATGAAGCAAACGGACATTGCCAAAACAGTAGGGTACCCCAGTATACTGTATCGAGAATCCCGAAACGACATCGGACTACAGGAATCGTTCCAGGAAGGTCTACTGGTAGACGCCAAAAAACTACTTCCCAACATGACAGTGTTTTGATCATGTTAATACGTCGGGGTCGAAAGAATTCTTGCAACAGAAATGGCATGAAATTATTCATTCCAGGGTATCCAGAATAACTGTGAATAGGAGACTGGCCAAACAAGGTTATTTTGCAAGAAGGGCTATCTGCAAACTGAATTCACCGACCTCACCGTGTTACCTGGGCAAGACAGCATGCTAACTTACAGTTAGGACACAAGCAACATTTAATCTTTTCATATGAGTCCTGTTTCCAGCTTGTTAAGCTGATGGTAGGATTCGAGTTTGTCATTTGCCTGTAGAACAGACGAAGGAAGAGTGTCTTATATATTTCCCGCAGGGAACACAGAAGAGGTGGTGCAGTACATTTTTGGGCAGCTATTCATCATGGTGGAAAAAATTGCTCTTCATATTCTTTGTGGAAACGTCAATGGCTCCTACAGACATCACTTGGAGACGATATTTCTGCCATATGCTAAAGCAAGGTGTGGCAATAACTTTGTCTTCCAGGATGACAATGCTACTGCTCACAGTGCGTGTATCGTACAGGATTATCTCGACCAGGACGACGTTACAAGATTCGCATAGCCAGCAAAGTCTCGAGATTGTAATCCCATTGAGAACTGTTGGCCAGAACTGAGCCAAAAAATTGCTAACCACGACCCTAAACCAGCTACTGTAGTTGAGTTGCAGCGCCTTCTAGTGACAAATTGGGATGAAATCACCGTGGATTTCATCAATAACCTCATCGACAGCATAACACGTCGCCTTGCGGAGATTATTAGAGTACTTAGTTGGTCCTTAGATGCTATTTATAATAGTTTGATGCTATACGTTGTCAATGTAAATGCTTTAGTAAGGTTTAGTTGTGAAATGCTGAACTACACATCTTTGCACATGTGTCTAATAGAATTGTTTGTTGTTCTAATAAATCGATCATGACGTCCATAGAACCTGTCTCGTTATATAAATTACGTATGTAGATTGTATGGTATAACATGCATTTATCAGTATGACAGCACTAAGTGTACTTATATTCCATCTTACTAAAAAAAGATCTCATTTGTTACAAAAGATGCAAACATTTGGCCAAGATTGTATATGCACATGGAATTCAAGTGAGTGGGATAATTTTTATTATAAGTAATAAAACTTATATGTTGTCAAACTAGTTCATAGAGTCATTCACTAAAATGGTCATGTACACTAGAATTTCGTTTATCCATTTTCATTAAATGTTGCTCATAATTTCTCAGAAAGTCTATCCTTCTTCTCTTGGTAGAAATTCAGAATTTGATACCCAGGATGTTCAGAAATTAAGCCATTTCACTCGGCCCCGCCCACGGTATAAGTATATTACAACGTGAAGAAATAAAATCATGTACGTATATAAACACACACATATATATTCGTCTATTGATATTAACATCACTAAAGAGAACGTTGTAAACAACGTCTGGCCGTTCATGGGGGGAAGAGTGGGGGGGGGTGACGGGATTGCCTCGAGAAAAATCCACTTTTACTAGGAGCTAGAAAGTCTATCCCCACAGATGATCTTTGTTTATTGATTTATTGTTAAGCACAAAGCTACAGAATACGCTACCCGTTCTTTACCCACCGTGGGCATCAAAACCCGATTTCTAGCGTTATAAGTCGTCAGACCTATCACTGAGCCATCGGGAACCCTCACTCCCAAGATTAACTCCTATTTTATGTCTTTCATCCATGTGCGATGGTGTGAAGAAATATTTCTAATGACAACGTTGACCTCATGGATTTCCTTAGTTAAAACCTATTTCACTTGCAATATCCATTTGTCCGATCCCTAACGTCATCTGTGAAAACAGTTTTTCATCCTTCAAGATGATGCACGCATGAACAATGATGTCAATGAGAATATCAAATAATGATCCTTCTGTTGATACACAAAGGATTGACCTCTCCGCCTCTTTTAACCCATCAAACTCAGTTAATCTGTGTATCTCGATTTATCATTAGTGTCATTTTTCCCTTTTCTTTTTTTTATGCTTTAGTGGGTTAACAACTTGATTTCATTATTTTCTACTTCAGAGATGAACATAATGATGACAATTTACATTTGCAGTTCTTTTACTTTCTCATATCTTTCTATGCAAGTACCGCTGTTTGCAGGTGTCTCTAATACAGTTTTCAGTGTTTTAACATAGAAAACACGGTTTCAGTTTGGTTAACTTTACCTGGTATACAACGTGCTGATTTTTGTGTGGGATTTATCTTTCTACTTTGTTTGCATTTTTTCCTCCAATTATTCCGCCATCTCAGTCCAATGCAGATGTTTTCACTCTGATCAACATCAATGAACTGTGAAAGTGTTTATGAATTTATTTGCCCTTGAACACTTCTGGTTAAAGCAACTAACCAAAGCTTCTATATTCTCAACAATAATTCAAGGATCTCTTCTTTTCCTTTCACTTTACCTTTAAAATTGGATCCAAAATCTCTTTCCAATGAGTGATTTTAGATGACTAAAAAAAAAGGCAAAAATTTGTAACAATCATTCTGACTTTTGATTGGTAACTTTTTCAGTATCTGTAATGATGGTCCTTTCAAGTGGGCAGCAAGACGGTCAATTCTCTGTTTATCACTATCTGTAGAATAATTTCAAAGATATAGCAATGAAAGCTAAGGTAGTCCATCTTTTACATTTTATTGTTATAATTGGAAATTAGAAGGATTCTGGTGAACTAGAGCAGCTTTAAACTTGTATTCCTAGGTTCCAGGTGATGTGACTGTTGAGTAGGTAAGCTGAACTTTAGAAATGTGTTCATCCCTATAGTATAGGGCAGTATAGTATAGTATAGACTGTGGCAGTCTTGTACATTTTAATTTCTTCAGCATATATTAGCGAAAAAAAAACGTATCAAAAACTTATCAATATGAGAACATTATCATTTTTCAGCCCACAGAGGAAATGCAATGTAACAACAATGATTTATGAAACCCCTAAATGTAGAATGAGATAAATAAACAGCTATGTAGCTATTATTTCTCTCAAAACTGTCTACTTTTGCAATATTAGTCTATTAGAGTTGTATTTAATCTATAATCTTTACTTCCTTTTATATAATAAAATATGTTTGTTTTTATAAGAATTTGCATGAGATTTGTAATTAAGAGTATTTATTCATTTACATATTATTTAATTTGTTTTTGCTCTAAAGTGGTAATTATTCTGTGATTAATTACTTATGATTTTACAACGCAATTTTTCAGTTCGCTGTTTTAATTTTCCCCATTCTCATCATACATCGTTATATTGTCGTGGTAAGTCCTTTTAACCTCTAGCATTTAGCTACACGCTCGGAGTAGAACATCTGTAACTGACAGGTTTTAATGTAAATAAATGACTCGAAATGGCAGTTGCAGTTAACATTACAAATACCGAAGAGCCACATTGACTCCATCAGCTTTTCAAAGGCACTATTATAAAGTATTCGTGAGCCAAGTTCCTTGTGTGTTCATAACTTTTTTATTTAAAAGGATTTTCGTAAAGTAAGTCACTCTCTCACACACACACACACACACACACAAATAACCAAGATATCACCAATATTGCAATTAATTCTACTATGTTATAACCACTCTGTGTCGCCTATAGAAAGTGACTGATTTCACACAGTTTGTTTGGTCAATTTTTAATGTACACTGAGTGTTGTGACAAGTAAAAACATAGTAGAACTCAATATGATACAATATGTGGACCCCAACCGGTATGAGCAGTACTTAAAAAGTCGGTAATTTAAGGGTTAATAAATACTTCTATAAATTTTGCCAAAGGGAGATTAATCTTGCATCATGTGTTGTTCAGCTTATTTTTCATGAGTTGTATAAATTAAGCTTGTCACTGAAAGCAACAGAATCTATAAACACATAGTTCTAGATATGATTCAGTACACAATAAAGTATCATAGGTTTTATACATCTACAATAGACAATATGTTTCTTAGTAAGACGACTGCTTAGATTTGAAAAATATATGTACTTTTGAAATATGTCCTAAAGAAACCCTCACCAGTGCTCACACGAGGAACAAAAACAACCCTACTTTCTTCCATACCATATTTACAAAACCTGGGTTGAACAAGTCGATAACATAAAGCTGGGATTCAATGACGAGGAACCCACTTTGAGACTAATAATGGCTGGAGACGGCTTGAATGGGTAATGAAGAAAAACTTTAATATAAGTT
>NW_013666333.1:132068-150617 GCF_000517525.1 Limulus polyphemus | reverse complement strand
ATCTAAGTCGGAAAGGATAAAGCCTATGAAAAATAACAAGGGACAATATACCAAGTGCTACTAGTTTTTAATATTAATATTTAAAACTTATTTTTATAACTAATTTATCTATGCATTTTGATACATATATAATATGACTGTCTCTCTCTGTATATATATATATATTTGTGTGTGTGTGTTCATACGACTATGTTGGAATATCAAACAATCACAAATACATTTATGGAGATATAAAGTCTGTGTTATTTAAATTGTGAGTAAATAAAAACACAATTTAAGTTGGTAAATACAAGGTCTATCTCATGAACCTTCACCAAATTTGCAATTACTTCCAGTTCAAGCTACAAAATTTGGTTACAATTAAAAAAAACATATGATTAAACAAGAATCTCATCTGATTTTCAACCTGTTTGTTTGTTTTTTTTATGAATTTCGCGCTATCTACGCTAACCGTCTTTAATTTACAAGTGATAGACTATAGGAAAGACAGATAGTCAACAACACCCACCGCCAACTCTTGGGCTACTCTTTTATCAACAAAAAATGGAATTGCACATCACATTCTAACGCCCTCACGGCTAAAAGGGCGATTAACTTCGGTGATGGGTTTCGAATTTGCGACATGCAGATTGCAAGTCAGGCGCCCTAACCCCAGGCCATGCAAAGGCCTGTCAACCTATTAGATTGGGAAGTGTTCATGCAAATTTTCTGTCACACTAACTACTAGAGTTGGTTTAAATTACACTTTTACAATAAATGTATAAATATTTATGGAATGATTTACGATCCGAAGCTAACAAGAGACATTTTCCAAGTGTATGTAAAATAATACACACAGTCATAAGCAAGAAAGAACTAAGACTAGTAATGTAGCGTGAGATCAAAATAAATATAACGTGTATTTACACAAAGGTTCATCTCCTCATCACAAAGCAAACTACGCAGTCAATAATTATTTTCGTGGTGCGATAAGAAGATAAATACAGAATCATTGTTTCTAATTTTACTGCCTGTTTCTCCGTAACAATATGGCAACTACTGTTTATATGAGCTTCTATATATTTAAGCGTTACTATGGTAACCCACCACCTTCAGCCAAACTGTAGCTTTGTTGCTAGCGTTACCATAGTAACTCACCTTCACCTATCTGTGGGTTTGTTGCTGATAGTTCTCAAGACAGAAGAGAATAAAACTATATTTAAAACTTGCCTAAGCAACGAACCTCAATGAGTAAAAGACAGCAAACAGCTGCATACTATTCTTTGGAAACTCCAGTACAAAATTCTTGTTTTTTTTATTATTTAAGCTGGCTATTGGCATTTCTTAACTTAAAAATTCGTTATTCATTTAGCAGAAGTAATACTTTTTATAATCACTAAAGCCACATAAGACTTTATAATTTCTTTCTGGTAATAATTGTCAACTACATATCCTCCTAGTCTGTATCTGTCGAACCATATGGTTTATTACCCTTTTAATTCCTCTCTTCGTCATTAAAAACTAAGTATTTTTCTAATCTCTCTGTCGTAGCTATTAGCTAAGTATTCTTCTAGTTGTTTCTTTGTCTTACTTAATAATTCAACATTCTTTCATTTTCTCTCTACCTTACCTTATAATCAATACGTCTGTTAGTTTTCTCTCTAATGTGTACCTAATAACTAATTAACTTTCAAGTTTTCAATAGTTCTTCATTCCCAAGTACGTATCTAGTTTTTCTCTGTTCAACCTCATTAATAAGTGTTTTTGTAGTTACTTTGTAGCTGTTGCACCTTGTAACTAAATGTCATTCTAGCTTATATGTGATATTTAAATAATTAAGTGTCCTTTTAATTTCTTATTAATGAAATTCTAGTTTATTTGTAGTATCTAAATAATTACGTATCCTTTTAACTTGATATTAATGAAATTCTAGTCTATTTATGGTATCTAAATAATTATGTATCCTTTTAATTTGATATTAATGAAATTCTAGTCTATTTGTGGTATCTAAATAATTACGTATCCTTTTACCTTCTTGTTAATGCCATTCTAGTATATTTGTGGTATCTAAATAATTATGTATCCTTTTAACTTGATATTAATGAAATTCTAGTCTATTTGTGGTATCTAAATAATTACGTATCCTTTTACCTTCTTGTTAATGCCATTCTAGTATATTTGTGGTATCTAAATAATTATGTATCCTTTTAACTTGTTATTAATGAAATTCTAGTCTATTTGTGGTATCTAAATATTACGTATCCTTTTACCTGCTTTTCTGTCGTGACTAATAACTAAATATATTTCTTTCTTTTTTTCGCAACTAATAACTTATTATTTTCTCATTTCTCTGAAGAATATAATTACTAATCACTACGTTTCTATACGATTGGATTAGCCCAAGAGGTGACGGTGGGTGCTGTTGACTAACATCCTTCCCTCTATCTTATAAGTACAAAAGTACAGGGACGGCTAAGGCAGAAGTCCCTTTGTGTAGCTGTGCGTGAATATCCGAAACAAACACCCATCACATAAATTATTTACTTAGAGCCCTGACAAGCTAAGTGCGAGAACCGAGGTGAAAAAAATTAAAATAATAAATAGTGAGTTTAGAATGATGAAGATACAAAGTATGAATAACTGGAAATTTTAATTACAAGTTTACTCAACCTTGTGTTTCGTAACATGTCATTATACCAATTCAATTAAATAAAGCTCTGTTTATCATATCTTACAATTTATTTATTTCATAACATATAACAAATTAAAGTATATTGTATTCACTATCCGATGTCTACTTACAAAAAGGTTGCAAAACAGATTCTTTCCGATAGGTATGACGGCGTAGCTTCGATAATCTTGTTAGATTAAAATTATCTTAATGATAAAATCTAAATAACTGACAGAGAACGGTACCTTAATTACTATACTACTACAGCTCTTTACTACGAGTGAAGCCACTTAATTTGACTAAAACATCAGATACTCACTCTGCTATGTTTTGCTTCAGAGTATAATAACAAAATTAGCTCTAAATAACATGAAACATTCAGGCTAGAGCAAAATCACTAATGAAAGAGGAAGAAGTAGATGAGACTAGAAGACAAGAAAAGTAATCAATAGGGAACAGCTAGAAATGAGCAGTGAATAATAATATAATAAATAAATAAGATACAACATTGAATAATAAACTGGAAAATAAAAACTAGAAGAAAAATATAAAAAAGGCTAGAAAAATGCCTGTGAATTTTAAACTATTAGTCTAACCGTATATAAGCTTTGTACTTAATGTGAGGACACACAAAAAACTTAACGTTTGGTAACAAACAACAAAAACTGGTTTAAATCTTAGCTTTAAAGGACGCAATAAAACTGAATTTCAAAGTCCATATCAACTTAAGATCACATACTGATTGGTTACAATACGTGCTTTATCCATAGCTCTATTAAAAAAAACAACCTTTTGCATACCTTGTACCACGATCGTGAATGAACATTGTTAGCGAAATATATATTAAAATATTACAGGTTTAACATTAAAACCAACGACGAGGTGATGATTCTGGGCACAGCAAAAACACTAACACTTACTGTTGAAGTAATACATTCTTTAAAACCAAAACAGCTTGAGAAAAACTCAGAAATGATGTGTTCCTAAAGTGAACATTTCTACGGAAAACTGAATAATTCTACTACTCTCAAAAACAGAGCTCCGAATTTGTCTTCTTTAAAACTTAGTGAATCAATTAGCGACCCAGTGTTTTGGAATCGTTGTACATTTATTCATCTGTGAATGAGTCTTGACGTAGCTGGGAGTAGAAATAGGTCGCTCGTTTTAGGGTTTTTGTCATACTGTTCTCAATCTTTCTATGTCAAAAACATTCACTCATTTACCCCGGTTGTCACCAAAATAATATCGGCTAATGTTCAATAACGTAACCTTTCTATAAAAGTGACATTAAGAAACATAGAAAAATATTGATTTGCGCAATGCTCCAAAACCATGAATAATTTCATGTAAATGTTTGAACAGTCCCCTATATATATTGGTCATTTATATAAGCAAACTTGAATAAATGGGTCAGGATAACGCATACAAATATGCAACTAAAGACACCTCCAGAATAATGGGGAAATGCTATGGATAATCATAAACTAAAACTAGTGGATTTAAGATAAAAAACAAATTGAAGTAGGTGACTCAATTATGTTACATGGATTGATATAAATTTAATTTCTGATTCTTACCCCTAGCTTTATCTCACTACTTGAGTTGTCGGAATTAATTTAATTTGTATCAACACAGGCCAGATAACCCTCGGATAGTACGGTAGTGACAAAAAGCCACTGTGTTAAAAGGGTAAAGTAAAAAAACCAGCAAGGAAAAAAATGAGAAAATTTTTAGCAGCATATTATGTCGCCATCTGTTAGTAATAATCAAAAACGTACTTTTTCACGAAGCAAATGAGTTTTGTCAAAACAGCTAATATATTGAATACTAACAATTGTAAACTAAAGCTTATCAGTAAATCTAAGAAAATGGATTAGTAACGTAGTTTGTAATGCTAATGAGAATCTGACGTGAAGGAAATATACACAGTACTTTTCTCAGATCGAGTAAATGAACTTTGCAGAAATATAAA
The DNA here is from genome assembly GCF_000517525.1 of Limulus polyphemus. NCBI lineage: Eukaryota > Metazoa > Arthropoda > Merostomata > Xiphosura > Limulidae > Limulus > Limulus polyphemus. Next base: position 145,995 of record NW_013666333.1, on the reverse strand, counting down.
ATTAACATATTCTTTCAGTAGCTTTAGATTTCTATGAACTTCAAAAGAATTAAATACAATTATTATCAATATTACAAACCTTAAAATATCAGGTTGGTCTGGCGCCTTAATTTAAAATTATTAAATGTATATTTTTACATTTAAAGAACTTCATATATATAAAATGTTGTTCATTTGTATTATCATATAAATGTTTTTATATTTGTCTTAATTATAAAACTTTGAAAACTATTCATAGGTCTAAAATTCCAAAACCAAAAGTTCCAGGAAATATTAGAATATATACTAAAATATGAAGAATGTGAAAAAAAAAGTTTTTTATACCAATTTATCAAATTAAAATTAATTACTTGGTGGTTTACATTATTGTTTGCTATTGATGAGCAACATTTTTGTTACCCGCATCAATCAAATAACAAAAAGGGGAGAGTGTTTCTCTATTATTATAGAGAATATTATAGAATATTATTATAGTATAGAATGAAATAAATAAATGAACAATATTTGTGAATATGTACAAAAAGTTCCGAGGCTGAATCAACTGAATAATTAAAATCTACTTTTTATGAGGAGGTTAACACAGGAAATAAAGATCAGTAAAAAAAATATACAAGATTGAAAGTAAACTGTTTGGTTTAATTACCATCAGGTGTACAACTGAATCTTGGCTTAAATATTATAAATATAACGTCAGAAAAGACAAGGCAAAAGCAGAGAAACAAAACTGATAAACACACATTAGAAACGGGTTAAGTATGGACTAAATGGTAAAGCTGTGAATTACGAGGATTTTTGGTGCGGGGACTAATGCAACTTTCCTCACTTTAGAGCGTAAGTGCACTATAACAGTAACGCTCAAATCCTAATATTTGTTCAAATAAGTGTAACCCAATAGTTGACGATGGGTGCTGTTGACTAGCTACCTTCCTTCTAGTCTATCACTTCCAAATTAGAGACGTCATTGGCAGATAGCCTTTTGTGTATCTCTGTGCAAAATTCTGAAAAAACAAAACAAAAAACATATTAAAACGAATACAGGAGTATCACAGGATGTCTATTCTTAAAAGGATACATTTCTATATACTATGTTTAATATTTTAATTTAAGACATTCGCCAGGGGGAGCTTTATTGTCACGTAACGAGCACACAGTTCTATGAACAGAACTTGATAGCTTGAGGAAGGATTTGAACAAAAAAAACACAACTCGTACCATAAACCAGCAATCTATTACACAAACATTCGCACAAGCAATCAAAACTCACACCCAAACTGAAAACACACCAAAACAAATGAAAAACACAACCAACAAACGCCCAAACACAACAAAACGAAGTAATATACAAAGTAACAGAAGCAAACAAAAACATATTATACGAGTTCCTAGCACAATACAGAAATCCCCAAAACCAAGATAACAGTATTACACTAATAATTAAAATAGCTATTGAACACCTAACATCAATACTACCACAAACAATACAGCACACAAGTACACAGCAAACATAATTCCAAAATTACACATAGCCAGATAACATAATACGAACATAGCTCTGAAAAGGAAAGTTGTAAGTAGGAATAGATTAACAACCCAAACCAGCTTACTCAAAGATCCTATAATATAGAATATCAATAACAATAGTACAAGAGGGAGGAAGAGGTCTATCAAGAACCTAATCCTCCCAAGTCGTCAGAAGATCTAAATCCCGATGACTGATCCAGAGCGACTAGAGTAATATTAGAGAGAGCTGAATTATTTATATTAAAACTATTTTGAATATGTAAATCAATAAGCCACGCAACAACCACGACCAATATAAAGTCACAGTGGAAAGAAGTGTATCAGAATTACTTTTCCTTTTCTATTTTTATTTTTTCTCTTGGTTTCGCAGGTAGTGAGTGTATAGCCACCGAAAATTGATCGCCTCTGGGAAGGGTATGTAACAACCCTGTCTGATGCAAAGTATTCATACACTGAAATCATAAGGATGTATTCAGATCGGAACCTCAAGTTTCCAAGACGATAATATACCTTGTACTTAATGGCATTGGAATACAATCATGTCAAGTGATAAACACGCAACTCAGTGACTAGAATTTTCTTTAGAGCGTGATGCGATACAAAAAACGCTAGTTAGACGGGTGTGGTTGTAGTAAGTTGTCGATTGATTATTTAGTCTGTCTTAGTTAGTCCAACGCTTTAAGTTTCGAAATTCTGTTTCAATGAAGAACTAAAGCATTAGAGACAAGAGATAAGTTAGCAAGTAAGCGATTAGTGTTATTCACTATATACAGTTAGACCTATTGCTTGGTTATTGTTATCTAAAGAATAACCATTAACAAACGTGAAATTTATAGAACGTTGAAATAATATACTTTCCTTTCATTAAGTTAACTGTATATAGCATTATTTTCACCTATTAATAAAAATAAACCTACCCATTAATAGAAACAGATACAACAATATTATAACAAAGCTTCTTTGATTTTTCGTTCTTTATCACCTATTTTGCTCCCAAGGTTTTGAATAGGCGGCAAACAAAGATACGTAACATTACGGTAAAAATAGGTAAAAAACTTAAAACTTATCATATATATCACAGTCTCTACTTTGTTCAGCATTTGTGTGTGTTTATTAAGCACGAAGCTACACAATAGGTTGTCTGCGCTCTGCCCACCACGGATTTTGTACCCCGAATTTTTAGTGTTATAAACCCTCATGCTTACCACCTGGATGCTTGTTAAGTAAGACAAAAAAAAAAAAGAGTTCATATAAGAATACTTTGTTTTTAAGAGATGTTTTAATAATGATGCAGAGTGGACAAAACGAATAGGGTGTCTCTTCTGTTTTTTGTCTAGAAAAGCTAAAAGACTTTGAAGCCATAGCAAATAGAGTTCCCCTTATTCTTAACATATATACATATCCATACGTTGTTGATCATGTAACGAGGACAACATAGGTTAAGAAAGTTATCTTATCATTTATCAAACAAGCCTTTTGAATATAAAGTAGCGATCTATTATTTTTAAACCAGTTTCCATATTTGTAATTATTTTTAGAAGCAATGGGAACGTAAAGATTCAGTACTGAAGCTCAACCAGAACACTATCTCTTTCCCTCTGCTATGTATATATAGAAATCTTTAATTTTCATAGGTATAAAAATGTACAATAGATGGCGTATATTTGCCTAGACGGCCTACAGGTTCACTTAATAATCTCGGCCGCTAAGACTAAATTCTAATAATACCTTCGAGCAACTTTTAGAAATGATATCACTTTACTTTTGTAAAGTTTGATGGGCATTAAGTGCACAGGATTTATTTTTCAGCAAGCAAAAGTTTCTATTATCACTTCGCGTCTTATCATTAAAAAAAAAAAAACAATAAGGTTATAAGCTTATATCAGCCATTGAGTCTCACACAAGTATTCAGTTATTCGTACATCTACTTAATTTACTAGTGGTATTAAATAGTTTAGCATATTTAAGTATTATATATGATTCTAATATACATCAATTTTTATCTTAAATTATACTTGGCATCCTTAAATATAAATTCCTGGAGTAGTTGATTTTGATATTCTATGTGAAAATCGAAACAGTTTCACGAAGTTAAATCGCTGCTTCAGTTATTTCTTTGTTAAATGAAATTACAGTGATATAAAATAATGTACAAATATTAGATGATATCAAAATGTGTACAAGGGCGTTTAAATCGTACCATGCTGCTTAAATCTGTAAAATAATATAGGAAGTCTCTTAAGATGTTTACAAAGCTCTATGATAATGTTTCTTGGTATTCGTATTTTGTGTAGGTTCTTGATTTTGTTTTCGGGATTTTCCTAGACTTTTAAGTGTTCTACAGGTTTTCGACATCACAATATATAATTATTGTATCCTATGTGTTTTTCTGAGTGCACCAGCCTTTAGTTGCTAACTATTGACTTTTAATAATAATAATAATATGGTTAAATATTTCAAAACAGTTAGAACCCATTATCGTATCTCCCATAAGTCAACCACCCTATAACTTGGTATATATACTTTCAATGTATATGAAGATATTATCTAAATTCTCTAGTTCAGTCCCTGAATAGTTGGAAATTAAAACATATAATTTCAGGCAATAGTTGGGAAAGAGTCGAAGAGGTGTGTGGTTGTGTGTTGTTTGTCATCTTGTGTGTTAGCCGTGTGTTACATAATAAGCAATTATTTCATGAAAGTCGCTTCTCAAATAATGTAGGACTGTTGCTGTGTAAGATAACATAAACAGACCAGATTTTTGTTGATCCGATTGGCTTATTTTGTAGCAAATATTGAATGTTTATTTGCTTATGTGGTTTGTCTTCAGCTACAAGAAAGAAATGTTAGTGAGAGAGTGTCATTACCAAACTTTTAACAAGTCACCCAGTGACCTGTACTAAATGCACTTGTTATTCTATTTTCTTTTTAAATTGGTCATTCTTACAAGTCATTCTTCTATTCAATCATATCAATATTTTATCCTTTTAAAATAACTGTTTTTCGTTCACAAAGTTGTATCAACCCACATCCAATGATGTACTAGAAACCATAAACAACAAATTATGAATAAGATGGTTTGTTTGTAACACTCAGAGTCTCGTCTAATTATTTACGTTTACAAAGCAATTTGCCGAACCGAGCGCAGCCCCACGGCTAGCGTAAAAATATGAAATGGCGCTCCGCTCTTTGGGGCTATGGGTACATCATAAGAGTAACGTTCAAATCCCAATATTTCGTCAGACAAGAGTAACCCAAGAGTTGATAATGAATGCTATTGATTAACTTCTTTCCCTGTATCAATTCAGCATTAAGGAGGGCTATACACAGGTAGCCACTGTGCAGTTTGCACGAAAATTCGAAACAAATTTTATTATCTACTTTTTGAGCTGAACATTATCCCTCGATTTATAGGACTTTACCTGTTGATTGTGATTTAAATACAAAATAGGAATACTAGACTTAAAATGTTTCTGTCTGTTGTTAAGCGCAAAGCTATGCCAATCACAGGTATCGAAACCAGGTTTTTAGCGTTATAAGCCTCCAGACTTATCGCTCAGCCACTGGGAGGCAACTAATAATGAAATAGCATGTTCGATGATTTGCTTTAAAAACTGCATTTATAGCACTTATAAGTTTATACCCAATTCAAGGTAAATTATATAAAAATTTAAAGATAATTTATTGTAAAAGTTTAAAAAAAGAAAAATATATATTCAATGCCTCCACAAAGTGCCTGATCCCAACACCATTTGCAACATATAACGTTCCTCGAAATGAACTAACAGTCTCAACTGTAGGCTTACAAAGAAGCTATTTTTAAGAAGGAATGAATGATTTTGTTGGTATAGTTGTAATAACCTTGCCACAATAACTACTTAAGCTAGGTTTATCAAAGCCAGTTTAAAACTTACACTTATTCATTTTAAACTGAGCGTTCTAAAACATACATTAAAACTTTCGAATCCAGCTAAATATTACACAATTACTCTGTCTATCGTAAATAAAATTCAAAAGAAGCCATGTAAAATATTTCTATTAGGACTGCTTACAGAGTTTCAGATCATTTAGAATGCATCTTCATAGTAAACCCATATAACAATTTGTTTTATAGCTAGTATAAGGATAAATTGCACTTATCTTTGTTTGGGGGTGGTCTGTGGTCCAACAGGGGTCCGGAACAGTAAAGATCGTGTACCATGGCATAGTTAAAAACAACGACACTGTAAAAGTAATGTTTCAATTCAAATTGTAATTTTAACTTATATACTTATTTATGTCCATGAAGATTTTATACACTGTAGGATCACTTTCCACAGACAGACCTGTCTCAGTACTTGAATCCACAGCTGTCTTTGATTCGTGAAGGAGTCAAGGAAGGAAAAAAGACTGAGAACTATTAGATCATATACTAAGAGTAACGCTTATCTGCTGTAATTATTCGTATCGTATTCTATCAGATTTGATTATCTGCTAATAAAAAGTATTGTTATTTTATGACTAAATATTTATTTGTGATTATCTGACAGCTACAAAATATATGTTATTTCACTCTACTACTACTTTCTTATAAATAGATTAAAGCAAAATTAACATTCATTTCCAATTTGAAAATAACCCATGTAAGAATGAATACAGAAATTCAAGTTCAACTGGAAAGTTGTTCAGTAGCATTGAGGTTATGATGCCCTTTGTCTCTTATTTATTCTTTTTTGTTCTCTTTTGACAACTTTTTTTTATATTTCACCTGTAAATATGATAAACATATGTGGAAATTGCTAAACCTATCAGCATATTTTACGTTTAATATTAATTCTTTAATTGATAATTGTAAATTCTTGTTCTTTTCATGCTCCAGATTCAGTAATTAGAATACTAAATGCATTTCCATTTTTCAATGATATTCATTAATTAAGTCCTAGCAGCTTGTCCTAAATTTTCTAGACAGATTCAGTCCGTTAACTAAAGGGGCACTCTGTAGAACGCATACCTCCGCCACGCAACGTTGATCATATTCGGCTCTCAAAAAAATACGAAAATATATCTGTCTCTATCAAAGGACATGAACAATTTTTGGAAGAACAATGAGGAATACTATTCTACATATCTCCACCAAGTTTCATCCAAATCCGATCATTTTTGACTGAGTTATAGGGCACAAATAGTGTAAAAATCGGTCTCCATGTTAATTGATAGGGATTAATTGGATTTTGGTGACCTTGACCTTCCAAAAACTAATCACTTCTACGTTTGATCACAGTCAAATCGTATACCAACTTTCGTCCATATTCAATCAGCCGTTTTTGAGAAATTGTGCTGACAAACACACAGGGGTGAAAAATTAACCTACCTCACCACTGGCGGAAGTAGCACCACTTTTTAAGTAATTGACATGTTCTTGCTTTTAATATTATCTTAAAGCCGGCACTGTAGACGTGGGGAATATATTGTGTGCTTGTAGTAGAAATGACATCCCCAATATGTTACAAACAAAATAAGTTCTCACATGGTCGGGACAGAAATAGTGAGCCTAGTTTGTTTTACATTTAGGCATGTTTCATACCTATATACCTCACACGTTCCTGACGCCATTAAATCTACCGCATGCGACCCTTGCTTCCGTTTCTGTTTCCCAAAATGATTACTCTGCTAATTTGTTTGGAAAATTAATTTCTGTAGTAAATGACATAGTAGAAATTATTCTCCAAACACAGAAATGCTAGCCACTCTAGGAACACACTTTAGGCGCAATTCGGGGTGTGTAAGTAAATAATTATGAAAGGCGTTACTTCCGTTTTCGTTCATTTTGTTTTTCTTCGATATTTGTGCAAAATTACTCAAGGACTATCCATTCCTAATTTTGAACTGTTAGATTAGAGGGAAAACAGCTAGTCAACAGCACACATCTCTTGACTACTCAAATAGTCGGATTTGACCATTACCCTTATATTGCCCTTACGACCCTCAAACTGCTGAGTCCATTTTTTTTTCTTTTGCGGGGATGGGAAGCGAAAACTAAACCCTCAGTTTCACAGTCCAGCACACTAACAACTGCACTATGCTTATTCCAATTTTTGGTTACTTAAACTAAGACGGACATGAATCTCGTCAATGGTTGTTTTCTAACACTCACAGCCATAATTGTCTCTTTCGAATACCAGATAACCTATGACTAGGTGATTTTGGTAATGTGATGCTCTTTGCGGTAAACATAGGTGAAAAAATAGCATGACAACTTAGATTATCTATTATTACTTTATTATATAATCTAAAAATATACATAGAGCTATACTATTACTAGGCAGTTTCATAGCGATTTTTACATACGTTTTCGCTCAACACAGAACACTAATGCTTGCTTTAGGTGAATAATACTAACAAAAAACTTCTTATGGGCCAGTCTACATTGAAATGTTGACTAGTCATTAGTGTATCGGACTGACGACTTGAGAGTCTACTAAATCACGCTTAGCACTTTCAGATATGGATGGGTTATAAATATGAACGAAAATCACGCTACTTCGTTAAGAATAGCCACTTGGGGCGGTGGGTGTTTCCGATTGGTTGCCTTTTCTCTGGTCTACAGTTCAAATTTAAGGTCCTTTTAGCCTAATGTGGACGTAAGATGTCGTAAATGTAGCTCGCGGTTCATGAAGGGAATTTAGTGCAAGCAGCCCTAAATAACATATAATAACCTTACACAACATAACTTTTACTTCAATTTTAACTCTTGAACAGCTGATATGTTCCATTCCAGTGACAACCCAAGAGTTTTACCAAACACATCTGTTTCTTTCCACAACTGATGACCAAGAGAATAGACAGTAAACAGCATATATATGGTTTAACTATTTTCACGGTCAATCCATCTGTTCAGAAGGGTAGGCTGCTTGATCACAATGAATGTCACTACCTAGAGTTCTCATAAAAAACTATTCACAATGGAAACAAAAACATTGCTTTCTCTACCTTCAATAACTATGCAACAATTACAATATTCTACATTAATGAGCTTGTATTCCTTATCTGACAGGATAGGTTGAGCTTGACCATAAGTATGCACCCAATTAAATAAACCAGGAAAGATCACTGAATAAACATGTCTACTATTTAGATTGATCCAAAATATATATTTTCTGCTTATAAGATATAGATATAGTCAAACTATGTTAAAAGCAGGCAGATAAATCATTTAGCACAATTTGTGGGTTTTGAATTAAGAAAAAATTATTTCCAAGTCCGAAAGTACCTTCTTGTGTTTTTAAAAGCCAAAACAAAGATAGCCACCATTTGCAAGTAAAATATACATTTGAATTTGAAAGATAACTGTTTTATTCATATTTCTATTTAAACACTGATATATAATATTAGTTTCCTATAAGCTACAAATATATAAAAAAATAACCATTCTTTACCTTGTACAATAAATATTTTCTTAATAAGCGATCATTTTTGGTTCAAAAGTAAGTGCATGTGGGTATGATCGAGATGAGAACAGATCGAGTGGTGTGACTAAATGGCCTTCGCAAGAATGATCAGTAATAATGTCTTATGACCATAGGAAACAAGGACAAAGAGCCACTATAGTGGAAGTGGAAGGGTTCTGGATAAATGGAAGTTATTGAATTAAAGAGTTGGCCATTAAGGATTGCCATTTGGGCTGGACCGACATATATTGTTTTGACCACCTTATCCAAAGGATCGCCTAAGCATGGAGGATTGGTGACACATCAATTGGTGCACAACCTACCTACATGGCATCTGATGGTGGGATGGTGATCATTCATTTATGGACCTATTAAGAATAAAACAAAGACTCTGCAAGGATTATGTCAAGATCTATACAAAGGGGAAAAAGAATGCTTGGACACTGCAGAGGCAACTAGGGATCCAGTGTATCGACCTACAAGAATATGGATGTCTGGCATACAGACATCTAGACTGTGCCAGTACTGGAAGACTGTACTGTGATTACCACCAGTATCTGCATGAGCACTGCGCATATTGGAAGGTGTGTGCACTATATGAATGGATCACTAACAGCAATTGGAGCACCTTCTGGAACTTTTATAGAGACTTTTAAGTTGAGATCACATTTGTATCCAAGTTTTGTTTAATTTGATGTATTCAGAAATGTTTTGAATGTATTTTGCTAAATGTGTTAATTACTCTTTATTATGATAATCTTATGTGTATTTTCTGTGTAACCATATATAAACATATAGTTGTGTTTTAATAGAAGTAGCATTTAAGTATATCATTTATATCCATGATGTAAGCATTGACTGATTAAGAGAGAGATGGAGACAATGGGTTGGATGGTAAATTTTGTTACAAATAAAAAAAATTCTAAGGAGGGAGGAGTGAAGCAATTAGAGAAGTTTTGAGGAAATTTTACAATTGCTTCAGGATTTTATTAATTTAAAAAGTGTGTAAACAGAATTTAAGAATAAAATTTAAACAGTTCTTTAAGTTTAAGTAGATAAGTAGCCATGAACATATAGAAAATAGGCGACAAGAAGATGCCTGCATTGTGAAATAAGACTAGGAATTAGGAAACAAGGTCAGAAACCTAGTTATGTAAAAAGCCTTGCCTAGAAACGAAATGAGCACACTAGCACCCGTGACAGGTTCATGGGTTGTTGACAGTAACCCCTAGAACTAGGAAAGCTATGGAAAAGTTTGAGTTAACAAGCAAAATCAGTGCTTTGAGGTGATATCACTTACAGGACATGGGTGTAGTAGCACAAGTAAATAGGTGACCAGTTAACTCATCTTAACAGCAACCAATTGCTTGAGAGTTCTGGTTATAGTTTTGGATTAGTCTGGGGAATCCCCTAAAGCACCCAATAGGATGACAGAACTACTTGCAGGTAGTGCTGTGCCCTATTTAGATGTTCGAGATAATACCAAGAAAGTTTGGTTTATAAACTCATGTCTGGGGCTGAAAAATCAGTTCTTCCAGGATTCAGAAAGTTCTCTAGAATTCTACAGAGCTCTGAAGTTTCCACAAGCAACATGAAAGTTTCCAACATCATTCGGTTCCTGAATCCAACCCCATTGTAAGTAAACTTTATAATCTTTATCTTAGTTAGATAATGCAAGTACTCTCTAGAATATTATGTTAAAGTATATCCATGTGTATTAATAGAAAGTGTGTATTAACAGTGTTATAAGTATCTAAATGATTAACCATGTTTGAAAAGCATTTAATGTTTTGCTTTTGATGAACAAAGTTTTGCTTTCTATTGAATGTTAATTAAATTATTAATAAATGTTATTATAATTGTTCACTGTTGGCCTGAGACTATTTCTTTATTCTAACTGTAAACTACCTTTAGTTAGCGACTTGTGGCTCCACTTGTCATGACAAATCTTCCAATAAATAAATTTGGTGTAACGAGTAGTTTTAATTGAAACTCCAACAATTAAGCCCATGAGGGCACTACTCATTACACTCAGATGCTGAGACACAAATTCTGAAAGATCTTACTTGTTTTTTTTCCTTGAAAAGTGAAGAAGTACCAGTTGCTCATTTTTAGTAATTATCTTAGCAGGACTACAACGTTCATTTCGCTTTTGCCTTCTTTTAACTTTTATTGAATGTTTATGTTATCTGTCAAATGCAACATCAATCCTCTTGAACTCCTTGCCCATACCAAAAACTGTAGTACTAAAAATTATTGCCAAGTCACAAAAAGTTGTAGCTCGTTTTAGATTCCCAACAGTCATGACAACTGCTTGACCACCTATAATCCAATATCCAAGCCTAATGAGCTGGACGCGAGAGAGCACTATCACATTTTTAGTTAGGAGGTCAATCAAAAGTGATTTGTTTCAAGAATGAAGACTTCCATAGAGTGATACTAATTATACAGGCACATGCATCAGTTCTTGCTTCAGAATTCTATTCAGATCCACTATTCTATGAGATTCATAAACATTTATTAGCCTCTGCAAAATATTTCTATCTGCTTTCACTGTTGCCTATTTTGAGGATCTCCGTGTTTCTACAGCCACTACATTTAATGATGAAAATGATACAGGTTTGTTTGTTTTGTTTCTTTTTTGCAAAGATACATTCAGCTCTCTTTGTGCTACTCTTTCCTCAATCAAAATGAGTCACTCTCGAAGGAACTCCTCTAAATTCTATTGTCTCAAATAAGTTTCTCATAGAAGATACTTTTGAATCTCTTTTGTTTCTCAGTTTCTTTGCTCACAATGTTCCGTAGCTTCCAAGAAGGTGCTTTGTTTGTGAATACAAGATGCTTCTTGAATTCTGTTACAATTTTGTCTTTATGTTCACTGTCCTTCTTTTTTCTTGTGTAACTAAAAATTATCTTGTTCAACATGGAACAATATCTAGTCTTTGAAAGACGTATGCACAAATTATAAGACAAAGCCAATCTGCCTTTACACTACTTAGAATTGTACAAACATCTAATTTCACCTTGAAAATGTAACAAAATTTTAGTTATACTTGTATACCACTAAAAATTATACTCATGCAACTGACTCATGATAATTTATTTCAAAGAAAAGCATTATATATGTTGTAAACTCTTATACAAATTTAATTGATATAACTTAGATCACTTGATCTTCCTACAATATAGGTTTCCTTTATCAGCCAACCTTCCTACAATAAATATTTCCTAATAAATGTAACTTTAATATTCAAATGATTTTCTGAACATGTAGTTTCCAATACTTTCTCTGTGATACAGGCGTGTAAAGGGTTAATTAGCGCAACCAAATATTAACTTGTAGGAGATAAAAGCATTTTAATGACTGGCAAGTGTATACAATAATGAAGAGAAAGTGAAAAGAAACCAAAAACTTTGTAATGTAATGTCAACATTAGCTTGAGTAAGTATCAAATACATGTCATAATTCATATAGCATTTAAAAGGTTAATGGACATTTTACGTTTTAGCAGATTCTTTTATAATTTAGTATGCTTTAATTACCCCAAAACAATTGCCTGACAGCTTTTAACACGATTTGCCTACACCATTACACTTTTATGAAAATGGACCTACACTGATTAGATGAACTGGTGAAATAGCTGATTGTGTAAACTATTGATTGATCTAAGTTAAATATTAGAAAAAAACTATATTTTTTAAAACTCCATACAAGTTTTTTATCGGTTGTGCATAGTAAAACTTTTGTTGATTTTGTTCACATGATGCCAGGTAAACCTGGTGAAACGTTGTGAACAAAATAAACAAAAGTTCTACTATGTACAAGCGATAAACGCCTTGTGTGAATATTGATTAATCTATTTATTTTATCTGAAATTCAACAATTTTATGTAAAATAGAAATTAAACGATTATTTTTCAATATTATTATTTCAGAGTGTGGTATTTTCAAGGACACTAATTTTCCACACATAAGAATAACAACAGTCATAACTAGAAGTTTAACAGAAAAATTTATTGCAGAATTAATTTTATGTGTATTTTGATCTGACTGCATTAAAGTAAAAACTGGGGTCAAAGTTTCATAATAAAATGAAACAATTTATTCACATGTAGACACAAGTCAGTAAGTAAATGTTTTCTCAAACTACTGCTAGAAATGTTGTACTTATGTCCTTGGTCCCAGTTAAATGATTGTTCAAAAGGAATATCCTATACGATAATTTTAGCCTGAAAACACAAAACAATAAACTAGCACAATTCATTATCCTCTAAACGTTGAAAAAGAAAAATCTACGTGAGATGAAAAAATATGGTTAAACTAAGAGAATTAACTAAGGTTGAGTATATTATATTAATATAATCCTGAATAAGCAAATCAGCAAATTACATAGTAACCACAGCCAAAATAAAGTCGCAGTTAACTGCTATGTATCAGAACTACATTTAAACATTGTTTGGCATTTGTGATGCTACCAATAATTGATCACTTTTGGTAAGGGTATGTAACAGCCCATTTTGACACAATATTCATACACTCAGATCACAAAAATGTGTTTGGATTGGTGAATTATAATATCATTTATACTTAATAGTATTTGAAAGCAAAAACAAAATATTGATCAACTTGGAGCACCAGGATCATCTACAAAGAGACGTATAACAAGTCATAATCCCAGCCGTGGTGAGAAAAGTGCAGCGTTTTGTAACACAGAATGCATGAACACAAAGGTCAGTGGCGAAGGCTGTCCATGTGCCACAGGCAACAATATGGAATATAATCAAGAAAAATCTCTGTTTGTAAAAATGACACAAGCCATGTGTATTCAAGCTATTGCCATAATATATCAGTTCAACCATTTCATAACTCAAGTATGCTATTTCTTAGGATGGCATACTGCTCAAGTTTGGCACAAGAAGCTAATGCTGAAACTTGCCAAAGTCATCAATTGCAAGAAAACCCTAAAACTTTTAAACAAA
>NW_013666333.1:125932-132047 GCF_000517525.1 Limulus polyphemus | reverse complement strand
AAGAAGCTAATGCTGAAACTTGCCAAAGTCATCAATTGCAAGAAAACCCTAAAACTTTTAAACAAAATGATAGGAATAAGAACTTTTCACGTATGTCTGGGGAAAAACATCAGTAAGAGCAGGAAAATAAAAAACGGAGTCCCTCAAGGATCGGTCCTGGTGCCAACCTTGTTCAATGTTTATATTAGCGACATGTCCGCAACAAGATCCCTTAAATTTGGATATGCAGACAACTTAGCCATTGCTTACCAATCCAACAACGTGAAGAATTGGAAACCATACTTAGCAGAGACACTCAAGCTATTCAGACCTTCTTCGATAATTGGTACCTGAAAATGAACACCATAAAAACAGTGACGACAATATTTCACCTCAATAACCATCAAGCAAATCAAACCCTGCAAATACAGCTTAATAATGAACTACTCCCACCAGAGAAACACCCTAAATATCTCGGAGTAGTACTCGACAAGACCTTAACATACAGACAACATCTAGAAAATACTGCACAAAAATTAAAGAAGAGGAACTCGCTGATCAGGAAGCTAGCCGGATCGTCATGGAAAGCATCTCAAATTGTGTTAAGAACATCTACACTGGACCTATGCTACAGCGTAGCTGAGTATTGTGCCCCATTGTGGACAAGCAGTGCCCACACAAGAAAACTCGATGCCCAGCTGAATGAAATGATGCGAATTATATCCAGTGCCATCAAATCTACACCATTAACTTGGCTGCCAACAATGAGTGCGATTGCTCCACCACACCTCCGCAGAGAGGAGGCCACTCAAAAGCAGCAACAACGCATTATAAACATAAATATTGACACACCCTTGAAGCAAATAATTGACAGAGCACCCACCACTTCAAGACTAAAATCAACATTAAGGAAGCTTGGAGAGAGGAATGGGGGGAGTGCCCTCCCAGGGGTGGTGACCAGTAAGAGTCCACCCGAACTCTGCCAGTAAAAACGAGAGCCTGCCATAAATCAGTTAGAATGCTTGCCAGTGGTCCACCAGTAAATTCTAGCCCTACCGAACCTTGCATTCCTAGTCTTCAAACCAAGTTTCTTCTTTATCATCGTAAGTTAATTTTTGTATGAAAATAAAGTTGATAGTTTATCTAAAATCTTGAAATTCTTATGTTAAAATTTATGGAGATTATTCAGAACACCAGTTTATTTGTTTTAGAGTAAAGGAATATTGGGCTATTTGCCATATCCAACGAGGGGGAATCGAACACCCAGATTTAAGCGTTGTAAGTCTGTAAACTTACTGCTGACCCACCGGGGGACAAAACGTCAGAGAGAAAATTATTCAGAACATAGGAAATGTGATAGTGTGATATGCAAAGTATTAATAAATGTGTGAATTATTATAGTGCCTAGAAGTCTCAGTTCTTTATTTTATATATATATATTTTTCTCGAGCTGATGAGCTGTTTGCTAACCATATTCCTGGTCTTAGATAAATACTATTGTTAATGTGGTGTTAGTTACACAATAATACTCATTGTAAACGGATGCAGATTTTTCACTATTTTAGGTCAACAAAAAAAAAGAAGAGACATGGCTATATTGATCGAAATTAAGTCAGAAGCAGGAGAGAGCATGTGAATGAGAATGTCTTTGGCAACAAACGCAGGCCTAGAAGCACCTCTATAGGTTTCTGTGAGGGCAAATAGCCAGACACATTTAACTGTTGTTATCTTGTTGTTTCGTGGCTCATTAAAAAAATATATCAAAAGCTTTTAGATGCTATAGATGAAGCAGCACACATCTCAAGATGGTCAGAATTACAATAAACAGATATATAAATCCAATAAGGCTAATAACATCAGATGAAGTAAAAAATATTTATTAGAGCATAAGTTGAGATTAATCCCAGATTTTGATTTTCTCATAGATAGTCTATTACACTAATATAGAAGACACAAAACACCAAAAAAAACATAATTAAACAAATAAACATGTTAACACACCAAAAAAGTGAATCTGTTACAAGAACTAGGCAACAGATAAAGACGAGCATATGCACACCTGGATGAACTGATGATTCAAGACATCATGAAATCTAACCGTGAGAAAGGGTTAGTTAATAACTTAATGAGGTTAATGTAAATACTTCACAAGCAACACTGTAGGATTTAATAGAAGTAAATGGAGAAAATTAGGCACATGATGGTTTCAATTAACTCAGTAGAAAAGAGAACCAGACAAACCTGGCAAAACAGAAACACAAAAGTAATACAACAAAATATAATGGAAATGGTTAAATGTTTCAAATACAGATCTCACGAACTTATCATTAAGGATTATTTCAGAATAGAACATAATCAAACAGAATCCTTTAATTGTACATTAAAGGGACATATGACAGGTGATTGCAGATGCCCAAAAGAAAAAAGATGCTTAATAAAACATCTAGAACTAAAATTTTTAGAAGGATAATTGTAAAGCCGACAACAGAAATGACAAAAAAACGTAATTCCAACCAGAAGTATGAAAAAGAACTAGATGTAATTTTGGCAGTATAAGTTAACAGATTGAGCATGTGTAGCATCAACAAGGTTTTACCAGTAGTTAATGTAAAAGTAGAAGGCTTAGAATGTTGGTTACTTATTGGCACAGGGATAGATCTTTTCTTCTAAGTGCGGGTTTAATAAAGAGAAACCTGACATTATTAAATAATGCATGGAAAGAAGTTTCAAAAAGTGTATTAACTTCTATTACAGGGCATCCAGTCAAAACATTGGGGGAAAATGGAGTTCAAGTAGACGTAGGGATATTACAACTTAAACATTTATTTTATTTCCGTGGTATAGACATAGAATCAGATGGTATTTTAGGTTAAGAGTTTCTAAACGTTATGACACTCTCATATCTATAACAAGAGGTAAATTATGCATAGAAATGAATATATCAAGTTTTGAAGGAAACATACCTTCAGATTTGTATATTTAGGTAGATATTTACTTGTTAGCTTACTCATCGATGTAGTCAGACATTAAAATGCATAGTAAGCAGAGTATCGAGGCTATGGAACAAAAGGAAACAAAAAAAAATAGCACTGATAATGCTCCTAATGATACACAACATAGTAAAAGTTGGAGTAGTGGTAGATTTCATTGGTGTAAAAAAAAATAGGACTAGCGGTTGTAAATAGAAGAACACTAACCCTAGTAGTAATGACAGAGTTAAAATGAGATCAGCATTAGTAGTTAGAAATAAACCAGCAAATAATAATGAGATAAATAAAAGGAGAAATAAAGGTATAAAGCAATAAACAAATACATAACCTCAAGATCCTCAGGTGGCTTAACCCGTAAGGTAGGCAACAGACCATCCCAATAGAAGAAAGAATACACTGAAACGTGTGCCAGTGAGATTAAGGATACTGACATACCAGAAAGAAGTCAAGTTATTATTATAGCTAAAATAAAAGACTTTAAGAGAAATGAAGTGAGATTAATTAAACCTATAAAATAGAGGAATCTGGTATGTGTATTCCTGAATGTATAAAGTAAAGTGTCAGAGAGAGACATTATACTAATATCAATTTTAATCGTAAATGAGAATAAAGTGTACAGTAGTCGGTAAGGCTAGCAGCATGCAAAAGTGAAGAGAGACAAACTGGGTACAAACAAGAAGTAGATTGGGAGGTAAAATTAGGATATGTATAGGCAAAACAGAAGAACTAGTAAGTTACTTAAAAGAATATAGAAACAAGTTTGTAGGAGCAGGCAATCCTAACGTTCGCACAAACAAAATAAAAAACGAGATAGTATTAAATATGATAACACTATGACACAGAGATAGTAGAGAGTGTGTAAGTGAGATGCTAGAACAAAGCATTATCGAAAATAGCGGTCGTCCCAATGCAACACAATCGTGTTAGTCTCAAAAAAATGATGGAGAGGGTAAGTTTCTGCGTAGGCTTTCATAGCTGAATGGATCCACCAACAAAGACATACATATGTTATTCAACATTCATGAGACATAACATAGGTTAAGAAAAAGTAAATACTTTTACTCTATGGATTTGTAAAGCGGTCACTGGCGGGTACAGACGAATGAGTAAAATAAGAAAAAACACCTTTAATCTTACTATATGGTAAATATCTTAAATGAATGTATTTGGATTATGCAATGCACTCTACACATTTCAGAGACTGATGGATGTAGTCTTATCAGGAATGAAAGATTCTGAGTGTTTTTGCTATCTCAATAACCTCACAGTCTTCATGGCTAGTTTCGAGGAACACTTAAAATGCTTACATCATGTTTTTGATTAGTTGAAGAAAGCGGGTATAAAGTTGAAACCATAAAAATGTCAATTCCTGAGAATGGGAGTGAATTACTTTGACCACGTGGTAACTGTAGAAGTTGTAAAATCGGACCCCAAACAATTAGAAGTATGTAAAAAAAAATCTGTAACAAAAGCAGCAAAGATATTTGTGCATTTGTAGGCTTTGTAGGATTCTACAGTAGGTTTTATATTCCATATTTTACAATAGCTGCAAGAACCTTAAGAAAAGTTACAAAGACAACTATAATTTTTCAGTAGATGGATAAAAGACAGGAAGTTTAAAGGCACCAATTTTAAGCTACCTAGATTTTAGCAAATAATTCATTCTAAGTACCGACGCTTCAGGTTATGTAAGAAATTACCACTGTCACAGCTAGAAAAAAATTGGAAAGAACATCCAATACAGAAGTTTAGTAGGCAAATTCAAAGTGTGGGGGCATATTTAATTTGACCGAGCAAAGCAAGAAAATGTGTGCCATAGGTCCACACACTATGGCCCTAAGGCGAGCCCTGGAAGCTCTTGGGTTCTAGATTAAATTTTATGCATTTTCCAGCTTTTCTTGAGAATAATTTGACTAATTCTGATGCATTTTTGCTGGGACAAACTGAAAGGGGGGGGGGGTCCCGGTTCCCTAGGCAACTCGGAAAAGCCGGAATGAATTACTTAGAAACAAAAAAGAATGGTAGCAATAGTGCATGACATTAAGACTTCCGTTGTTAGGCGTAGTAAACAATTCACCATAATTATAGATCATGCACAGATAGTTCATTGCAAATAGTTTTGCACTAAAACACACAATAATAACAATAAGACGATTTAAACTCTAAAACCGGACAAACCATTGGAAACCCAAAAGCACAACACTTATTATAAGAATCTCGTTAACGTAACTCATTACAATAAGATGATAAGAAAATATTTTTATAATAATTACTTTCAAACAGCCTTTATATTTTTGATAATAAAACGAAAACTAAAAATAAAAAAATGCATAAAAATAATTTATTGAAATCAATAAAAATAATTTGAGCCCTACAGATTAGCTATAGCAATATACAAAGCAAGAAGTCATTACTTGCGTCAGTGTTACTATTTTTACGCGTTAGTTGGATTTGTGCACTCACAGTTGAAAGATTAAAACAAAGCTGCGATGTCTTCCGTGTATACTATAACGTTTACTGAGCGATTAAAAAAACACATGTATTTCTCAGTGTTTTGAAGTAGTTCAGGTTAAAGATAACTAGTCAGCTATCTAAATATGACTTTTTCTTAGTATAGTTATTTTTGTACACATTTTAAAAGTTTATGGTTAAAGTGCTAGAGTCCTCTCTTTCATCGCGCTTGTGTACCACACATATCGTTATAGTACCATACATGCATATATCAACATATCATTGCATAAACATTTATAGCATTCGACAGACTGTCTGACGAACCGTGTATGGTAACCATGGCAACCTAACGGTCGTTCCTGCTGACTACCAATTGCCTTACTGTCATCTACAATTCAATAAATCTCTCAACATCACAAAACATAAATGGGGGCAAAATATAGCCAGAATTGACCCAACATGGATTTTTCTTTTCACAACAGCATGTAGACCGATACATTCTGAGATTAATGTAAGCAAAGTGAAATAATCAGTAGTAAAAGCAAACTTATTATCCTGGACAGCTGCCAATATGAACACCTAGACCAGTGGTTCTCAAACAGTGCGCCCGGGCGCACTGGTGCGCCCCAGAGCTTTTTCAGGTGCGCTCCGTAGCATTCCTGAAAAATCTATCCAGATATGAAAAGCAAATGTAC
>NW_013666333.1:113999-124932 GCF_000517525.1 Limulus polyphemus | reverse complement strand
GAAATCGCAAGGTCTCATCAAGCTCATGTTTCTCATTAACACAGGAATGAATAAACTTCATAGAGGAATGTTAAGTTTGCTTTTATTAAATGCGTTATTTTTCTATATATTTAACTTAATTATAACATATTAGTCCTATTTTGTATACAGTGCGCCAGCAAGTATCTGTAGTATTGTAAGTGCGCTCAGACTGTATAAAGTTTGAGAACCACTGACCTAGACTGTCACCAAATCATACAAAAGGCAAACGAGGCAATATCTAGTGATACAATGACTTTTCCACTGTGATATCTTAAAGGCTGATTAGTCAAGAACAAAATCACTACAATGCACATCTAAAGATTATTTATATGTCCTTCATACTCAAAGGTATAACATTTATATAAATGCAACTCAAAATTTGCATTTGCATACACAAAACTTTTCTGGTAGTTTCTTATATAAGCATTCACCACAACATTCAGCCTGAATGCCTGGAAGATAATAACTGCAAAGTCATTTAACTTAAAGATGCACTAGGATTTCTAACAGTTATTCTCAGTGAGTCTAATTATTGTTCTAAACATTACATCCGATAATCAGCTACCCGAATAATCAAGTGGCTGTCACATGATATCTTAGAAAAATTTACTGTGAACCACCATTTAGAGCATAGAAGGCACGGGTCATGACGCCTGTTCATTTATTAATCTCTTGAGAAACTAATCTAACTGACTGCTCTTTAGGCAGTTAATCCCAGCCGTAATGATCAAGAGTTAACAGCAGTGTCTTGGACGGAGCATTCAAGCCACTCCTCCAGTGACTCTTCACTATCTGAGAATAAAGTCAAGGCAATCCAGTGCACAGTGTACGTTCATGTGTAGGCAAACGCGTGCAAATGTGAAGGTTTGTTGAAATTTCAAATTTTGAAATTTCTGAAATTTCTAAACTAAAAGAGAAGTAAACACCAAGTATGGTTCAAATACAGCAAAAGGGCAACGACAGAACTTAATTCCTAAAAACATTAATATAATTATTTTGAAATAAATCTAAAATCCAGTCCGGAAAAACCAAGATCTTATAAGTTAACCACAAGAAACCAACTGCAACCATATCAGCTATGCAACCTCGATCGTTTGTAGATGTTCTGTAGTGAAAAACTGACCATGGATTAAGCTAAGTAATAATTTTCTTTTTTTAAGTTCTCTAGTTAGAAAATTAGAAGTCATAATAATGTCATAAATAAGTTCCAGACAGCGCTCGAGTCGTGGCGATACGCACTGGAATGCAGTTCCGGCACTCTTTGGAACGTTTTTGACCATAAATATAAATCTTTTCACATCAAACTATGTTCTAATTTAACTCCACACATGTGAAGATGTGTCAAATAATATCGCCTCGTTTTGGGATGTTGTGACGGTAAACTCACTCTTCCTGAGCATTAGGTACTTTTGTCGATTTATTGTGTGTTTGTGTGTGTGTGTGTGTGTGTGTGTGCAACATTTTTCATAGATATGATTCCATTTAAATTTTCCTTTAGGCTCGATAAACACCGAATATAAAAGCAGCAAATAAATAAATAATATTTTAAATTAACTAGTACACACCGTTTGTGAGACAAACGACAACTCTGTAATGTATATACTTCTTATTTTTCTCCTCTGTTACACACGAATTGCATTGGATTGTGATTATTTACGCCATTTTAGCACACATCTATAGTACAGTATGATAACTGATTGGGTTTGCGATAGTAACAGCGAATAAAATATCGTAAAAGGTCTTTCGAACAGAAACCATAGTTTTAGATACCAGTTTTGAAACATTTTTTTCAGTTTTAATTTCCATTTCATTGACTTGTTTTTTGTTTTTGGATGATTAGGTCTTCATTGATTAAAATAACACTGGTAGAGTCACGATAGTTTTATATAATTTCCTACTATTGTTGAAATGATAGTACGTTTCGGTACTTTTTTCAGGAAGAGAGAGAGGTCTCGACACTAGTTCTCGGCATTATACAATGACTCTGAACACATAACACATACAGTTAAATAGAAAGTCATTCCTATTCTTCCACATTCTGATCACCTAATGAATTTATTGTGATTATTATGTAGCGATCCAGAAACACCGTGAGTTCTCTAAATGACTCATTCAAATTAGAAATATTTTCTTATTTCGAACATCACTCTCGTAACAACTTTGATTTATGACATAATGGACCAGATAATTTCAGCGAAAGAAAGCTAAAAAGCCAGAATCGACATTCTCAATTAAATATAGTGTGAAAACGCAAACTTTCTTTATTAAACAAAACCTCAAATGAAATCCAATCAAATTTGAAAACTTAAACTTTCTTAAGAAATTAACTCCATCATATGTAGTTTCAAAGAGCACAGAAAACGTTTACAGAAATAATTTATAGAATAAATATAGGAAGTAACAGAATTTATTTTATAGCTACTAGAACTCGTGGCTCCACGTGCTATTAGCTTCTTTTTTTTTTCTTGACACCGCTTCCTGAATGCAATTTATTTCTTAAAAATATACCAATCACGTGATCCGATCAACTGCAATCTCGTGCTTGACCACGGTAGCTCTACGGAATTTAGTGTAAAGGTAGGTAAGGAAAGTATAATTTATATAACATTCCATTGTAGACTTCATATGCGGTTTATTTCACATTTATATATAATGTCTGTTATGCACCTATCAGCAGGTACACATTGCTCTCATGAATTCACTGTTAGAGCGCATGCCGTTTCTCACATTTATATTTCATTCGTGCTCAGTTTATTTGCTGTTACACTGAAAAGTTTAGTTAATTTTTCCTAAACACATCATAGTCAGAGACTTCAATATCTAGCAAAGGTCACCTGCCAACAAAGCATTTGACAACGAACATAAACTTCAATTCATGGTTTGTTGCTTTAACGACATTTCGTGATGTTTTGTTGTCATTGAATTCATTATTCAACTGAGGAAACAACCAAGTCATGTTTATTTTGAACCCATACTAAAACTGATCTTTAAATTGCTTCTTTCTCTACAGTTTTGGAGAAATCTTCAATGTTCTTTCGCTTGGAAACGCTTATGCAGGATTTTGTCTGCACCCAGTTGATGCTTGCTATACATGCACATAATAAATAACATTTTTGTTCTGTCACGTAATCGATTTTCTATATATACATAAGTTAAGCAATTAAAAATACACTGATGAACAGCTTTGTGCATGTATATTAGCATGGATTTGTAATCACCATGTCTGCCTACGTGTTAGCAATAAATTTAATAACTGAAATTGCTCGGTTGTTTTTCTACGACTACGATGTAAATTACTTGTGTCTTGGTCGCCAAAGAATAAAGTGTAAAACTTGCTCATAAAGTATAGAACATCCTCGTTTCCGTGCCTTAAAAACAACGAAACTAAAAATGTCAATTTATTTAGTATAAAGAAAAAAAGAGATGGTTAATGTGAGTTTTCGCCATTTGATCACATATACTTTTTAAGTATCATTAACCACTGAATGAATCAACAATTCTAACATCACTCTACCTGCACGTTATTGTACTAAAAACAATTATGAAAATTACTGTGGTATAGTTATAACTCATAGAGTGGTGTTTTGACATTTGGATATCCATTTATTATATATTGTTTTTTAAGTCAGTAGTAAGATACTCTCGAAGGTTTTTATAGCACAATAGGTAAGCAACTCATTGACAAGTATCCACATTTGTTTGGCAGAATTGGGACTGGATGAGTGCGTTTTGGAAGTCAGTTCAATGATTTAATTTACAGAATATTGTTTGTTTGTTTTTGAATTTCGGGCAAAGCAACACGAGGGCTATCTTCGCTAGCCGTCCCTAATTAAACAGTGATAGACTAGAGGGAAGGCAGCTACTGAACACCATCCACCGGCAACTCTTGGGCTACTTATTTACCAACGAATAGTGGGATTAACCGTCACAATATAACGCCCCACGGCTGAAAGGACGAGCATGTTCGGTGACGGGGATTCGAACTCACGACCTTCAGATTGCGATACAAGAAAAAACAAATTTTAAATAAATAGATAATATCTATGATACTGCGGATGGTATTATATCTGCTTTTCTAGAAATACATTGGTGTAGGGGTGGTATGATCTATTTGTGTATCACAGTAATTTTCAATGAAATGCACAATGTAATACCAATGGCAAGATTTGATTACTGAATTTAATGGTTTTACTTTAAAAACCCAACTGTATAACAACACAGGCCCTGCATTTATTTTAAAACCATTTTGGTATCTGGGAACAATCGTTTGTGTTATTTATTTTTTTATGTTCGTCACATGGTATAACAGCCAGATGTGATCCAGCTTAAGAGTTTTGATTGGCTTAGGTGATGTTGTTGAGTATGCATTTTCTGTTTACATTTTGTTCACTTATCATAAGTACGGGAGTACTTATAGTAGGATTGGACCAGAGTACAATATGTGCAATACAAATTACAATCTCAAACATACTGCAAACAGCATGTAAACAAAACTTTATATGCACTGTTGAGAAGTAAACAAACCAACTGCAGAGTAACAAGCCACCAAAGCACTTGAGAAAGTCGGTTGACTAAAAACACAAATTTATCGATCTGACTAACTGACTAACGTTGTTCGAAAGACATAGCTCTCTCCTGCCTTCATCTTATGTAAATCTAAATGCACGTTTTTCTTAATTTTATTTATAAACTTGTTAATAACAAGTATTAACAATAACCATTCTACAACACTACTAACGAACTAGCAGTACGCTAGTAGCCATATTTTATTATTACGAGCGCGCTCTGTGAGTTGCCAAGTAACAAACCGCCGTCATATCATCATTGCTTATGCGCACGCGCTAGTGATCAGTCTGCAGCTGTATCAGCTAGATAAAAAAACGCGGACAATGTAGATTCTCTAGATCTAGGTACTAACTATGATCTAACCTTTGAAAGCGAAGTGTTTAGTTCTACACATCTGACTTGGGGGTTCTGTTTTGGACAAAGCAATTCTATGATAGCAGTCGATGCCAACCCCCAGTAGCGTAAGCTGAAATTTCGAGAAACTCTCCTCACGCCTATAAATATAACCAACACTACGCTCCAAAAGACAGTATGTATTATTGGTTTGCTATAGCTGGTGTGCTATAAACCTCGGAAACTATAACTGTGATTGTTATAACGCTTATTAATCGGGAACTTCAGATATTTGACCATGAACGTTTATAGATTTCGAACATTACAAACCAATTAACTCCAGCGGATTCACATCGGATATTAGTATTTTTTACGAAAACATTATATAACTTCAGTGGTGGATAAATTGGAAGAGCACAGAGCTAGCTAGCACCCTGTTAAGTGAATTGTATCTACATCTACTCAAAATTAATATGCTCATGTGAACCCTCGCTAACATATCAAAGAAGTTCCAGACCAGATAAAATATTGTTTGTAAGTTTGTAAAACTTTTGTACATGGATCATTATTTGTAATAACCATTATCGTAAATTGTGGTATTGTTTATATATTAAAACATATTTGTATTAAAAAATCTGTGAGTATCAATCTTGATGGCAAGTGTCATAAATTGGATACATATCGACGTTTATTTAATTTCTAAATCTAAATTATTATTTAACTCAGATTCAGGCTATTCGAAACTATAATATGCTATATCAGGGGTAAATTGTAATATGTAACATAATAAATTGGGGGCTCTTCCGGGATCTGAATCAGAGACAAAATTCGATCTAAATTCAAATCATAATTCAGTTTATACTTATCAGTGCCAACAAGATTTGATCATGTCTTATTATCAAGATTTTCTTGCAATCATCCTCCCTAGAATAACTAGAAAAATATAACAAAAATAAATTGCTCGAAATGGCCAAATTTTGAGAACTAGAAGTTAAACGTTCAATGAGAAAAAACACACCGAAAAAGCGTATTATTGAAATACCAGTTGCTGATGATTTGTTGCCTGAGGAAGTATTAGAGGAATATTCTACTGTCCCCACTGGCTAATCAGAATTGAGTAATAAAGATATGTTGTAGTTTCAGCTGAAACTGAAACAAATCGAGCTAGAACAAGCTCGAAATCGAAGCCGAAAAAAAACAAGCTCGTTCGAAGCCTAGAAAGAACAAACCCGTATTAAAGCAGAGAAAGAACAAACTCCTATCGAAGCTGAAAGAGAAAATAAACGTCTCGAGGCCGAAAAAGCTCGCATTGAAGCCAAAAAAAGAAATTAAGCTGAAAGAAATGGAAATTACACTCAACTCTAATCAACCAAGGCAAAATGACAACTTTGAACTTAATTGATATGTTAAAGTATCACCATTCAATGAAAATGAAGCTGATAAATATTTCCAACATTTTGAGAAGGTTGCCCAAACCATGGAATGGCCCACCGAAAAATGGTCATTATTATTAGAAAGTGTTTTAACTGATAAAGCACAAGAAGCTTATGCCACTCTCTCACTAGAAGGTTGTACGAATTATGATAAGGTTAAAGCAGCTATTCTCAAAGCATACAAGTTAGTACCAGAGGCTTATCGCCAAAAGTTTTGAGGTTATCGCAAGCAAGATAATCAAATTTGTATGTGCTCACGAAAAAATAGGTTTATTTTGATCGATGGTACAATTCTGTGCATATTGGCAACAGTTTCAACAAACTAAGACAATTATGTCTAATTCAGGAATTTAAACGTTGTGCACCTGACTACCTCCAAAGTTACTTGGATGAAAAGAAAGTTGAAAACAACAGGAAGCAACCGCTCTTTCTGATGATTACACTTTAACACATAAAACCACTTTTCATAAAAAGAAATTCCTACTATCTCAGCAAGAACCTGTATCTGTTCAATCCACTAAAATTGAGAATACTTTTAAAAAATTCGGCTCTTTAGTCCGAAATATTCTGACAGTCAGGATAAAACTTCTTTAAAACAATCAAGGCCTCTCTGCCATTTTTGTAAAAAACCTGGTCATGTTATGTCCGATTGTTGGTGTTTGAAGAAGAAAAAAGAAAAGGAGGCAACATCCTGTGTGTTTGTGTCCACATATGGACGTAGTTTCACCAGATTGTCCGATGTTGTTGATTTGGCCACTGATATGAAGGCTGATGTAGTCAGAGAGTCTATTGTGTCTATTGGTTCTGTGTCTTTGACATGTGACACTGCCAATCCCATACCCATACGTATTCTACGTGATTCTAGGGTGACTCGATCATTGTTGTTAGAAGGTATATTGCCTTTAGATTCGAGTTCTGCCATTGGTGAGTCTGTTTTTGCTCAGGGTATTGAGGGTGGCTTTGTTGATGTTCCTCTTCAAAACATTTACTTGGCAACAGACCTAGTTTTGGGACCAGTTGTGGTTGGAGTAAGACCTACTCTGCCAATTAAGGGGGCATCATTATTGTTGAGAAACGATTTAGCTGGAGGAAAATTTGTTACCGAAAAATGTTTCATATAAGGATGATGTCATTGAAGAGAATCCCAATGTGTTTCCCTCGTGTACTGGACTCGAGAAAAAATTAAGCCAAGAACAATGATAGACACGTATTCAAAGGACGATATTATAGATTTGTTTGAGACATTTTTTTGGATCCAACGGGGATCTTGTGGGTGATTGTCCTACTGAAGATTCCTCGGTGAGTAACAAAGATGGGCGTGAGGGATCTAGTTCACCTAGTGAAGTTCCGTTTACTAAATATAAACTAATCACTGAGCAAGAAAAGGATCCGCAGATTTCTTCGCTATTTAAATATGCACTCCCAAAAGATGAACTGGAGAAAGTTCCAAATGGTTATTTTTTCCAAAATTGTGTGCTTATAAGGAAATGGAGACCATTAGATGTGCCAATTTCAGAGGACTGGGCTATAGTTTACCAAATTATTGTTCCCATAGCATATCGTTCTGAAATATTGAAAGTTGCCCATGAACTCCCCATGGGAGGTCATTTAGGTGTCAACAAGAAATGTGACAAAATTATGAGACATTTCTTTTGGCCAAAAATTAGGCAAGATGTTTATCAGTTTTGTAAAACTTGTGATACCTGTCAGATGGTCGGAAAACTAACCAGAAAATTCCTGTTGCTCTACTGAAACCTATCCCAGCTTTTGAAGAACCCTTCAGTCATGTTATTGTTGATTGTGTTGGACCTTTACCAAAAACTCGATTAGGAACCAGTATTTTTTTTATTATCATGTGCGCATCCACTCGATTCCCTGATACTATCCCTTTGAGAAACATTTCAGCCCAAAACATTTCTAAGGATTTGATTACTTTTTTGGCTTGCCCAAAGGAATTCAGTCTGATTAGGGATCAAATTTTATGTCAGGGTTGTTTTAACAAGTCGTTTATCAGCTCAATGTTAAACAGATCAAATCTAGTGTGTATCACCCAGAATCGCAAGGTGCTCTGGAGAAATCCATTCTACATTGAAAATGTCGATAATGAGAAAGATTAAATGAAGGAGTTAATTTATTATTATTTGCTGTTCGTGAGTCAGTTCAGGAGTTGTTAGGGTTTAGCCCATTTGGGTTGGTGTTTGGCCATTCAGTGCCTGGTCCTTTGAAGTTTTTGAAGGAACATTGGTTGGAGGACAACCCGAAAGAAATGCACTTATTGGATTACGTTTCTAAGTTTCAGTCCAGCCACAAGGCTAAATAGCGTAAGTTATGTCCTGGTGACATGATTTTAGTACTGTTACCCACTATGGGACATCCACTCAAAACTAGATATCATGGTCCCTATGAGGTTGTTCAGAAAGTTAGTGATACCTACTATGTTGTAAAAACACCTGATCGTTGAAAGGCTACCCAGCTGTGTCATGTCAATATGTTGAAGCCCTATCACATTAAAGATTCATCCGAAAATATTTTAGCCATTGATTGTTCTTCTGATACTGATGACAGTTATGTTGACTCAAACACCCGTAAATTTGAAAATATCGCAGATGAATGCAAAATCAAACTGAGTAATTCTCACATCCTGGCCCATCTTGATTTAAAACTCGATCACTTGTCTCCTGAAGAGAAAAATCAACTTGCTAGTTTATTGATTGAATACGAATGTATATATTGCTGTTCATGATGTAGATGTAGGTGATGCTTCTCCTGTGAAACAACATCCCTATCGTGTAGGTCTAATTAAGGCCGATAAAATGCTTAAAGAAACATATTATACGCTGACAAACGGCATCATAGAGCCCAGTAAAAGTGATTGGTCTTCACCTAATGTGCCCCCCCCCCCAGTGTCACAGCGGTATGTCTGCGGACTTACAACGCTGGAATCCAGGTGGTGGGCAGATCCCAGATAGCCCATTATGTAGCTTTGTGATTAATTACAAACAAACAAACAAACTTCACCTAGTGTACTTGTTCCTAAATCCGATGGTTCGGTTAACTTCTGTACAGACTTTCGCAAAGTAAATACTTTGACAAACATAGATTCCTACCCTATTCTAATAATGGAGGATTGTATTGATAAAATTGGAAAAGCCAGATATATCACAAAGTATGACCTACTAAAAGGATACTGGGCTGTTCCTCTAACTGAAAGAGTAAAATAAATCTGTGCTTTTGTTACTCTTAATGGATTATGTCAGTACAATGTAATGCCTTTTGGGATGAAAAATTCTAAAGCAACTTTTCAGCGAATGATGAATCAATGTCTCAACAATTTATCAGATGTTGAAATTTATGTTGATGATAGTGTGATTTTCAGTGATACGTGGGAAGAACATTTATGTTGATTTCGTGATATTTTAGACAGGCTCAAGAAAGATAATCTCACTGTAAATTTAGGAAAAAGTGACTTTTGTTAAGCCACGGTTATTTACTTAAGTCATGTAGAAGGCCACAGCCAAGTTTCTCCAATTCAAGCCAACAAAAGTTTGATTATATTTTTGAGAATGGCTGGTCATTACAGGAAGTTTTGTAAATAAAATTTCTGACATCACTGTACCATTAACAAACCTATTGAAGAAAAATCAAAAGTTCAAGCGGTCTGAAACATGTCAATCTGCTTTTGAAAAGGTCAAATCTTTATTGTGCACCTACCCTGTATTGATGGCACCTGACTTTGATAAGCCTTTCGCATTAGCTGTTGATGGCTGTTTGCTATTTTTCTAAAAAGCTTAATTGTTACCAAAAGAATTATTCTACTGTGGAAATAGAAACACTGGCTTTAGTGTTAGCTTTAGAACATTTCAATGTATATGTATCTGCATCACAACAACTTACTGTCATTTACACTGATCATAACCCATTGACGTTTTTAAACCGAATGAAGGGCAAAAACAGAAGACTGTTAAATTGGAGTTTATCATTACAAGAGCATAATATGAAGATAATCCATGTCAAAGGGGTTGATAACATTTGTGCTGATGAACTTTTACGTGATATGTAATTTTATGATCATAAGGTTATTTGTATTGATTGTGTTATATACTGTCATGATTATTAAAGTTGTATAATGCTTTGATAATGTATTATATTTAATGTCTTGTTTTCCATGTATATATATAATATCTTAGTTAAAAATTGTCTAATGCCCATTTTTATTCTCTAAGCAAGAAGGTGTGATGGATTTTCTATCATATATCTATTTTAATATCGCTGTTTAAGTTAAATTTATATGTAGAAATGTACATAACTTATACTGTTAAATATGTATTGCGAAATTCCCGCCTATTCACTAAAATTGTAGAAAATTCTCGAGTGTAAGAATCAACAAGATATGTGTGAATGTATACACTGGTGTATCTTTTATATTGTTGCGTAAGCTGAAATTTCGAGAAACTCTCCTCATGCCTATAAATATAACCACTCGACGCACCAAAAGACAGTATATATTACTGGTTTGCTATAGTTGGTGTGATATAAACCTCGGAAGCTATAACTGTGATTGTTATAACGCTTATTAATCG